>NW_011887587.1:0-144081 GCF_000313485.1 Hansenula ciferrii | reverse complement strand
GTAGTACCTACAGCTTAAATTATCCTGATGTTTTAGACCCACATATTAGCACATAAAATCACCAAAACGGATAGATAACTGAGATGTTAAGCATATGATATTAAAAAGCTTTTGAACCTTCGAAGTTCGGACCCTATGTTTTATAGCTTGTGGATTTCAGTGAAGCTAGCTGATGTATACATATGATTTTAGTGCGTATGAAGGTATATTGAATTCAACTATCATGGTATGTGTTTCCGTCATTGTAAAATGAAACAATATTAGTTGTACGGTGTACCTAGGTAGTTCAGGAGTCAGTATATATCATCGCGACGACGAATTGTCTGATATTATGTATACTATTACGCTAATCTAAAGCTCTTAGCTGTTCATTACACAGGTGCTCAGGGCTCGGTGCTCACATATATATGTTTCCTTATCTGGAGGTCCTATTGAATATCAGACTCCAGAGACAGCTAACCATGATTAATCGATATGATTAATATAAAAATTGGATATACTACAAGCTGAATAATCACTTGTTGCTTAACTTCTCGTATATACAAGTTACAACGCCTGTTTACAACTTTCTTTATTTGACTACATACCTTATATTGAAAAGTGTCAACTGCTAGGTATGTAAATTTTTCTTTAGTCCCTTAATTTTTCAACGTTTATGCACTATCTATAATGAATACATGGCATCGTGTAATTTTGCGGCCTACATATATATATAGATATATAAATATATAAATAGTAGCAGGTTGTTATAAATTATAAGCTTTGTATAGTAATAAGTTTTATCGGCTGAATTTCTTTTGGGTATATACTAGTAGATCAGTATATCTGTTACAATTATGAAAAGATTCGACTCAGTAGTACAAGTATTATACTAAGTAGTAAAGTACGATCTGGTAGTTGAAAGCTCCAATTCGGCGATGTCTCTCGTACTGATAGTTGAATATAATGGTAAAAATCTTTCCACAGCCTATATTGCAGTTCATTTCAATATAACACGTACACGAACGTCTATAGTGTACGGCCAATTATCTTGGTTTTCGATCACTAATTAATCGACATTAATATAGTACTATAGCTGACTAGCTGACTGTACTAGCAATTGTACTTTGAGCTCATGAATATATTCCAGGATTCAATATGGAATCAATTATTATAATTCATATAAGTCTAATAATCAGATTGCACATATTGCCTATTAACCATAACTAATACACAACCAGCGGATCTACACTGATGGCTGGATGGCAGATATCTTCAGTTGTGTTCAATCGCATCTTATAAAATCAACAGTCTACCTCTGAGTCCTCATTGCTAGCGTCAGTGCCCCCTGCCTAGGAGATCTATAAACAATTAGATTATAGACAGCACGCCTCTCCGCGCACTAGGCAGCCGCGAGCCCATGAGCTAAAACATGGTCCCTTTGCGTGTACATACCTAGCTTCCAGACACCAGTCCGAGAGCCTCAAGCAATAGGCTAGACCTTAGAGTTTAGCGCTTATGTAACAAAGTTAAATTAGTCTACCGATCCTGTGTAGCCTAAAATGAGTTTAGTGGGAAATTTCCTGCTCCCTGTGCCCAATTAGCTGGTGACTCGTCATGAGTCCCCGAATGATCTTATTTTTTTTTCGCAACAATTCTTTGAAAATCTTCGAGTTTTTCCTGAAAGATCTTATTTTTCTTCCAGATTTGTCTTCCAGAAGCTTGCTGGGAGTTTATACTAGAACTACATTGGTAGTAGGTACGTAGGTACAATTAAAAGTCAACAATTTCATGGTGAGCATCTTCACCCAGTTTATATGGCTCTAACTTTAAGCCAACGAGTCAATTTGGTTCTACGTTATAGGCTATATATAGCCTCTTTATATTACGTACTTGAAGAGTTAAAAGTATTAGAAGTTGACAGGTACTACTAGGATCTTGATCACGGTGTTTGAATAGTCTAATTTAGTACATTAATTGTCATTCGATATCAAAGACATATCAAATTAAGTATAAATTATATTCATATCGAGGGCAGGAATTGATACATATGATCATTTTACTCATGAAAAATCACATATATTATCGTAGTATCGTCATATATAATTCATAATTATAGTCTCAAGTAATTTCAGGGGTTGTCCATTCATCAGTATTTATATAGCGCATTATATATATATAGTATTAGCCTGTATCAATTTAGGGTTAAACAGGACTCGTACAGTTCACTACTAGCTCTTGACAGAACTTCAAGCTGATGATAAATCTTGCACAGACTAGCAGATGATTTAGAATTGCTTCTTGCTTAAAGTGAGATGTATCGGCTCGAAGTTTCAGCAGGTGTTATGGTGTTATATGATTTATCACATAAAGTTAAGAGATTTACGGGTCTTTATAGAGACTTGAATTGTAATTTTTAGCGTACGTTATGCTTAATATAGTACCCAACTTCCAAGTTCCAACTATACTGTCTAATTTATTAACGTAGACGTGATACGATATAATTATCGGCCCTGATTTTTAAGGTAATATTTGAACACATGAATTGAAGTATATATGCATGGGCTCACCATGCGATGGAATTTCCACGTCAAATCAGGTCTTATATATAAAGTTTAAACACGTATATGATATATTATATTGGTATATATTAATCAATTCATGATCAACGTCCTGATGATAATATTGATTGAATTGATTGTTAATATTATAAACAGCGTTGACTGGATGTAGTCTTTAAGAAGTTAGACTATACGTACTTGTATTCATTCGTATATATATATATCATTAATATATAGTACGTCAACTTATATTAACCATAGTACACGCCAGGGCAATTAATATATATATTCGTATTTTAATTGTTTTGGTCGAAGTCGTGAATTTCAGCAGCTAATTTACAAATTATTAACGTACCCATTCAATCTAGAGCTCGGAAATGAATCACTTTTTCGCTGATTTGATTTGATTCAGTGAATCAGCTTGATTCATGAATCATCCAAGAATTCGCGGGTAATATAAAGTAGAGAATTTCCTATTTAGGATAATAAAATTGTTTTTCTTTTCGGCAGGATTAAAAGTTTTATCCAAAATTTTTAAATATGGCCAGATATTCACTTTTATTACAACATAAGAATTGATCAGAAATAAAGAATAGAAATAGCACAAGCTCCATAATTCGAACAATTGTAGCAAATATTCAACCATCAATAACCCCCTAGTATATTCGCGAAGATTCATGAATCAAAAGTCAGAGATTTGATTCATTGAATCAAGGTGATTCGTGAATCATTTTGAATCATTTTCGCGGAAAAGGTTCGCGAATTTGATTCATGTCCGAGCTCTAATTCAATCACACGTATATGAAAGAAGCTCGATTAGTGCAATTTCGTTTTTAAGATCACCAGCTCTTGATCGCAATTGATATAGTAGCATGTCTGCCGAATTATTGCAAATTCTAGTGTTATACTAGTTTGAAGTTCATGATCCACCGCGGCCATACATGTTGATTAATGGAATTGATATATAACATCATGTAATTATAATTCCTTTCGTATATATATAACATATAATCAATTGATCGATCAATATATAATAAAATACACATACTTGCTTAACTTACGTTATATACAGATTGAATTGATAGCTTAATCGAATATATGCTAAACGTTTTGACTCGTGTACTATAGACATGGGAGGGTCCAGATTCCAAAATATAGTTTGGTTTAACCTTCCGAGCTTTTCAAGACGTACCGAGCTCTAAACTAAAGTGCAAAACCATATTGTACATTGCACAATAGATCTTGAAGATTTGATCTCTGATAATTATTGATTCCTGATTATAATCCTGAATAGCCTATAACTAGTTATATAATTAGACTTGACTCTTGACTCTTATTCTCTAGACCATCAAGTCTTGCAAAACGTCACAACTTACAAATTATTGCGTACCATACTTCAACTAGTTCATACTTTTATGAAGATTGGCAATCAAAACGCTCTGCAACGCATCCCCTTACACTTATACATTGTTACACACTGCACATGGAGTAAACTTTAACAAGAATTTTCACGTTTTGCACAAGTTGCAAATCTTTTGCGTTTTCCTGTGTAAGCAAACTGCAAGGATATGTACTAGATGCAGCTGCTCACCAAGCCTGTCTATACCAATTAGAATAGGCAAATTGCACAGACCGAATTTGCACGATTTTGCACCAAAGAGAAAAACTTAGAATGGGTAGAGAAAAACAGTAAAAAGATGTTGTAATAATCTAAAACATTTATCAAGTTAAATATACAACATTTCCTTTCCAAATTTACACTTTTCGGTCAGTGGTTCATAATTTTTTTGCAAAAAAGTTTCGAGTTCTTGAAGACTCATTCAAACATAATTCAATATCATTGACAAAAGAGGTTTTCTAAACTCCCATCAATTCAATTCTACACAGTTAACAATTTACTGCAAATTAGTGACATCCTTTTGAGGGCCCATAAAAAGAAATTAAGCTGGAGACTTTATTTAATACTACCGGTGGCCTGCACTGCAAAAAATTAGTTCAACTCCAACTATCTCATAATTCAAAAACATCATTTTATGGATAGATAGATTTCCCTTTTATTTCAAAACATACAACAAGTTCATTTATTCATACACACAATCATCTTTCGATAATTCCATCCAATACTAGAAAGGAAATTGTGCCGTTCAAAGTACCTCTTCATATTTTTACATTACAAGTTCAAAGAGGCTTGCCGCATTTTCGTTTTATTCAAAAAATCTTGAAGGCTTTGAAAACTTCAAGTAAATTCAACAAAACTGCTTGAAGTCTAGATTTATTGCGTTCATTAAGGATTTAGTTCAAGCTCAAGTTCAAAGTAGTCATACTAGTTTTATTTTCCTATAAAAGAAAGTTGTTATATGATATATTGTTGGGTTTAGCAAGTTGTGATATTGTGGAAAGAAAGCAAGAAAATTGATTATTTACTTTAACTCAAAGATATAGAAAGAATTTAAAGCAACAATCAAATAAATTAATCCTCAAACTCTTCAATCAATCGTTTATTAATATTTAGCTTTCAATATTCGAAAAAACAACAGTTTTTTATTCATTCTTTTGGGGAAATATTGAGTTATTTCGAAGAAGGAAGTTTATCGATTGGTTAAAGATTATCAGTTGGTTGAATCAAAGATTATACAAGAGCTATTTGCTTCAAGAAGTATCGTGGTTCATTTCAATCACCCAGAAGTTTATCAATCTACATTATAACGTTGGCGGCAAGCAGCCGCCATTTAAAAACACATTTTCAAAGTTAAAACTTCAACAACTTTTCCATCAACAACAATGTCACAGAGAAACACGAGGAGTATAAATGACCAGGCTGGTAATGAAGGATATATAAGGCCTTCCTCTGATGAACAACAACAACAACAACAACAACCAAGTGGAAACGTAAATGGTACCTCATCTACATCAAGAATTCAACAGAATCAACAAAATCAACAAAATCAACAAAACCAACAACAGCAGCAGCCACCAAAGAGAACAGCTTTTGTACACAAGTTATATGCCATGCTGTCAGATCCAAATCTATCACATTTGATATGGTGGTCGAGAAAAGATGATGATGGTGTATTTGCTCTACATCCAGGCACTGAATTTGCTAATGCCCTGACTAATTATTTCAAACATGGTAATGTTTCAAGTTTTGTTAGACAACTGCATATGTATGGGTTTCATAAAGTGTTTGATGCTAGTAATGATGATAATGATAATGACCGTAAAGAACAACAACATAATAATAATAGTAATACTAATAATTCCAATGATGTCAACAATAATTCAAGCAATAATTCAAACAGCAATAATAGTAATAATAGTAATAATAGTCAGAACAGTGATGATCTTATTTGGGAATTTAGACATTCAACTGGCAACTTCAAAAAAGGTGATGAAGCAAGTTTAGCTTATATCAAGAGAAGATCGTCAAATAAATTAATACCTGAAGATGATTTAAAAAATAATAGATTAACTGATACAAATGTTTTTTATCCACAATATTATTATGCTGTTCCTTCAGAATTTGTTTACAATCAACCTCATCCACCTCAACAACCTCACCCTGATCAATATTATGTTGTACAAGGTTCAGCAGGTCCTGAATATCATCAACAAAGATCACAATCACCAACATCAGGTTATCAAATCGGTTATCAACCAATACCTAGAAGCTCTCAATTTTATGGTCAACAACTTATACAACAACGTCAACCTTCATCTCCATATCAACATACACAAGTTCAAATGAATCCACAACAACAAGAGCAACAGCAGCAGCAACAACAACAGCAACAACAGCAACAACATCATCAACAACAACAAGCACATTCACAAGTACAACCATCACACCCACATCCACACCCACATCCACACCCACATCCACAGTCACATCCACATCCACAGTATTCACAACAACAGCCTTTACAACAGCCTTTAGCTCAGCATCACCAAGTTCAATCATCTCGTCAATCAAGTATATCAGATAGAGCTTTAGACTCATCACCAGCTTTGGGTCAACAATTACAACCAGGATTTGGAGATATTGCTGATCATTCTCATGTACAAAGAGTCACAACTGATTTGATGGATCAACAAAGACAAATTTCTTTCAAATCCGAGTACTTGAATAAAGAATTAAAATCTACTTCATCGGATGTTTTAAGATTTTCTGAAAGTATACCACAACTAGCTCCTGCATTCCAACAAAATGGTCATAGATATAATGATGGATTGACAAACCTTAGACAAAGTTTCAATTTGAGAGCTGATTTTTATAGACCTTCACCATTATCTGCTGAAATGGATCCACATCATCCTGTTGGTAATACACAACCTGGTAGTCCATTACCACCACCTCATCCATCTGCAATTCCACAACATTTACAAAATTCTCAACATCAAGCACAATCAGCAAGAAATCAATCTATTCATTTCTGGGAAAATTCAGGTCAAAGACAACCATCAATATTTGTTGATCCGCTTAATGCATCACCTACTGCTTCCACTTCATCAAGTTCCTTGACTTCACCATCAAGCTCGAGAGTTCCATCAACTTCAGGTCTTGCAGTACCACCAGCTCCAAATCATGTTTATCAATTGTCACCCTCTGCAAAAGGTTCAAACAGTGTACCCCATATTCATTTCCAAGCAAATAAAGCAAATACAAGAAGAAATGAATCATTACCTTCAAACATTTCAGCTCCAACTTCAACTATTGCTGCTTCACCTCAAGCTCAATTAAGACAATTACCTCCAAGATCTATACCCTCTGCTGATCGTGGGTCAATTCCAAATATTGCACATTTGACATCTCAATTACGTCCCTCTATCGTGGATGCTCATAAACATACAATCATGAATCCAAGTGGTACTCAAAATACAAGTGTTTCATCAAATTCAACTTATAATACTATTTATTCTGCAAGCTCATCCATATCATCATTATCATCATCCAGAACATCATATGGAAGTATTCCACCGGTGTTTACTGATACTGTGTCATCACCACCATCACAACCTCACCCAAAACATGCTCATCAACATCATAATCATCATCAAGGTTCAATATCAAACCCATCTTCAACAAATCCACCACAACATGTTCCATATAATAATCATTTATTAAATCATATCAATAAACAATCAATTTCAACAAGAAGCTCTGGTACAACTTCAAGATTCAAAGAAATTGCTGAGGAAAATCAAAATCAAAAATCTAAATTATCAGTTTCTTCTTTATTAACTGATGCCTCAAGTGATGAAGATAAAGAATCTTCAAAAAGAAGTAATGATGATGAGATTGAAGATGGTAAAGACATCAAGAGAGCCAGGTCAGTTACTGATTATACAAGTTGATTTATTCATATCAGGAGTTTTAAAAGTTTCATAAAGAGTGATTTAAATGTAAATAATCATATCATATCATATATATATATACATATATTAGTATCATTTGCCATATATTTGTGTTTTCATGACTATTATAATAATTTTAAGAATGTATTGAGTTTGTGTTTTTATTTCTATTAAGTTCATCATTAGTTTGTTTTCATTATTTTTTTTACCACCAAAGTCATACTAATATTTTCATTAATGATCAATCACTTTCATTATAAACACAACCAGTTCCAGCTGCTTTTTTTGTTAACTATACATTTCTGTTCATACTATTTGTTTTTCTGGGTCATGTGTTTTCATTTACGTCTATCGTCATAATAAATTAATTAATATTTCTATATATAATGTATGCTCTATAAAATTGTAGTCATTGAGCTTACAAGTAGTATAAGCTTTTCAGTGATCGATTATGACATGTCAAATAAGTTCTAAATGATCAATTGACTAACAAATTACAGGAAATTTGTATCATACGATCTGAGAGCTTAGTTGATATTAATGCTAAATATAGCTAGTGTATTCATTATAATGAATACCAGACTTGTTTATAAGCAGATGTTTAATTAGCGATCAAGTTAATCGTATCATGTATATGTGCAATTAGATTAAGCTTTTTCCTTAACTAACTTCTAGCCTTCAACATTCCAATGATGTTTTTAACTTTGTACTTTGTATACTGCATAACACTAGAGTTAGAAAATGTAGCAATATTATATATTGGGAAATTGCAATTGGTAATCAGAACTGCAATATGTTATAATTATGGTATTTTGTACAGTGGTTATGACAGATCGCAAGAATTCGTTAACGTCCTTATTTGTTTCAGACAAGGTATATAAAACGGTGAAGGACAAATTATGTCGAAAACATAAAACCGTTCGTATAAAATTTTAGTACCTTGGTATACCAATTAAAACATAGATCATGATACTTTATAAGATCAAGTAATAAATGGTCTAGATTCATATTGTAGTAATGATTTTCATGTACCTTGGTCTCTGTCGATATATCATATAACGGCTTTTCATGATTCAACGGACCACCACTATTGTCCGTTATTTATATGCTTGACAATGCTGTTGATCTATTTCTTCGATGAAACATATTTATGTATCACGAACAGTTAATATAGTAGCTTTAATAGTACTCCAACTGGATCGTAAATATTAAAGTTACCAAGTATTACATATTCGGCCTAAACTTTAATTGAGTTCGGCTCATTTATATTTAGTATCTTCACTTGATTCAACATTTTATGCAACTGGATTTATATATGTTTTCATAGGTGAAGTTATACCAGTGAAGTTTTGAATTACCGTACCTAGATCTAGTGAAGTTTACTACTAAAATTTATATTATAAACCGATGCACATTAAGATGAGTATATCTGGAGGGCATTAAAGTTCATTCAGCCATGGCTCATATGTCCATTAACTAGATTTAAACTATCTTAATACCCGTATGTACCTCTGTTAGCGAGTCAATTAATATAACCGTTTATACATCAAAGTGGTCTTATATACATATACATAACGGCTTCACCAATCAAGTTTTGATCTGAAGTATTCCGTAACTTAAGGGGGTTTAGAAGATTTAAGGTTGTCTTTCCTGTATAAAGTGCTAACAACAAAGCTGAACTACTTGGTTACTCATTCTAATTAGCCGTATAAACTATACCTATATAGTATAAACTCAAGCAATTAACGGCCAACGGTTAACCTAAAGCAGAAAGCGCTTTGATACATATTGGGTGATCAGCAATACTAGCTATTCTTTTAATTGTTTTCAACATTCTTTGACAGGATATGTTTAGCATTCTATAGAGCTCAAAGCGTAATTAATTACATGTTAAATGAAACAAAACATGTAGGACTCAATTTCTTTACTTCACCTCAGACATTAGATTATACTATAAACTTTTGAGAGATGATGAATTCGTAAAATTTCAAAAACATAAATTAATAGTGCACTCAACGGGATTCGAATGGGGGATCAAGACTTTAGCCGAGTGTCAAACTTATAGTGTCGGTGAATCAACTTCACACTAACCGTCAAGATTAATTCAAGTTACTCAACCTGATATGAAGCTAACAGGAGTTAAATGAGTAGTATTTACGAGGTCTGAAAGTTCGTCCTAATATCATACGATTTCAACGTCATGGACCATGGTTGCTCAAGGGCCAAAGCCCGATTTAGTGTATGGCTAGATGGCTAGGCATTAAGATCAAACGTTTAACGTATTTTTATTTGATATATAGTATACTTGTTTAATTCCATTGGAATTATAGCTTATAATGAAATATTCTGAAACCTTCTCTGGTACTGGTTCAAAGTTCAAGTATAAACAATATCTACTTAACATTACTTACGTCTAGCTGCACTTGTCTAAGACGAGCTTAACTTTAATGATTAAACTTTGAAGCTTCAAGGTATAATATTGGGCACATCTAGAGCTCTAAAGTCCATCGTAGATCGTGTATTAGATCCAGTACTTACCAATATATTTGGCTTCAGTCTTTAAGTGATCAAATACTTATCGACATTATACGTACACCGTAGTCTAATAATATATAATTGCAATATGCTACTATATAAACT
Organism: Hansenula ciferrii; assembly: GCF_000313485.1. Taxonomy (NCBI): domain Eukaryota; kingdom Fungi; phylum Ascomycota; class Saccharomycetes; order Phaffomycetales; family Wickerhamomycetaceae; genus Hansenula; species Hansenula ciferrii. The sequence goes on along the minus strand of NW_011887587.1, from coordinate 133,549 downwards.
GATACAGTACATACCACATCGTACCCACTTTGAAATTAACCTTAATTGACATATTTCTATTGCGTATATGAATGACAGGTCACAAGATCAGCAGACTTATATAACCATCGCTAATATAGTCTAACTTAATAATCATGACTCTTAATAGTATAGAACTACAAATATGGCTTTCTTTCCTCTGCTGTACTCGTTCACAACTAGCTCATATAGTCGACAGTGATATAAATCTAATAAAATAATTATTATAAGCCATAATTAGTTCACCATTAATGGATCTTTGTTTTATGTATTATATATGAGATCACTCAAATACTTACAATAAGAACATAGAAGTTAGATCAGTATAGTTGAAAGCTGAACTGGTGAAAATTTGAACAAGTACCATATGATAAATTCATATTGTTGTATTGGTGGCCATGATCGTAGAAAATGTCGTCTACATCCATTTTGACGTGTTCGTAAAGTGTAAATTATGTTGTGCTTGATGTACTCTATCAGTAACAAGTTTCCACCCATGATCAAACGTCGGTTTAGAAACAAGATCACTAGCCACTAGTGCATCTAAAATTTAAATATGAAATCATGAGCTTATACTTTTACAGTGTGCAATATGACTAATATATATAACGTGTAAAACTAGCTGTCATATTGTTGATATGTGTTGATAAGTTGATATACAATTCTATTAGATACATATCGTCATTTCTCTGCATAGATGTACCGAAACCACGAAAGTGTTATACATTAAAGGCCTTCAGATGTATACCATGATCGAATATGAAGAATGGTACTATATTTTATTGTAATCAATCTATGTGTACTTGCTTATGCCTTGGTATATTCATGTTTAAAGCTCTGGTGGTTGTGTAGCTGGTATTGTCATACTTAATATTCACAAGGACCCTGAATAAAATATAGGTGCAAGTTTAATATATTTATAGACTTTTTGATTAATATCATTATCCGCAAGTCTAAACAATTCTAAGTCTTGAGTCTCATTTTAAGATACCCGTTAGAACTTAATTTGGTAATGAGATTAACTTAATACGTCATATTTCCAGCGGAGAAGACCATATAATTCAACTCAAGCGTAGATTTTTTTTTCCGCGTTTTCGCGTCGACGTTCGTATATATATAAAAGAGGTATAACGCTTTACTTCATTAAGAATTACGAAGTTAATCAACGGCAAGGTATGGAGTTATTAATTGACTTTATAGCCTTGTTTTTAATCCTGATGACGTTGTTTCGATCACGGCAATGGATCTACTAAAAGTGTTTTCATACCATGGATTTACTAGGTATACTAGGTAATAGGTATACTAGGTATACTATAAGGTACGTCCAAAATTTAAATCAATCATTAATCTGACCAACGATCCAACGATCATGTTGTTTGAGCAATCCACCTGCATATAATCTGTTTAATGATCAAAGAGATTTAAGGCCAATATAGGCTAATTTGATCATATAACCAAATTAAAGTCATGGAGAATCGGAATACAGCTTCCTATCTTCCTATGTATATACTATATATATTCCTTATAAAGCCTTCCGTTAAAGTCGTCATGATTATTCACTTGCAGACTGCAGTACCAGCTTCGTTATAGAGTTTAGCTTGAATATATGCGCTTATGTACCAGGCTCCAGCTAACAATTATATGTTATCGAATTACCCTTTATATAATTAGTCCCAGTGTCCCAGTATATTAATTAGTTTAGTACAAGCTGGTTGAAGCCTGAAGCTGGTACGTATATGTTATAAGTCTCTGTAGGATCTGATTTTTGAGTTATAGTTTTCAACAGTATTTCTCAACAGTAATCACGCATAGATCAACAATGCTCGTTTCATTTGAAATTTATATGACAGGCATTTTTTGCAAAAAATTTATTACCTTTGCAAGAAAAGTGTATACCCAAAAATCTAAATAGTAAATGTACTTACTAATTTAGGAATTTGCGTAATTAAGGAAACTTCCAGAAAATGCTTCTAAAGTTTTTTTTCCCGTAATTATACAGAAATTTGCATAAAAGGTATAACGATTAGGAAAGTTATATACACTTGCACTGCACATGAAAACAGATCTATATCTTAACCTATCAACTTTCAACAACGACGTCTTTGCCTTTAATTAAGGTTATCCGAGTAAGATAGGATAACTGTAATCTTATTTAAATCTTAGATGTAAGGTACCGCCTTGGTAGTCAAACCTTATAACGCAATTGATATCGCAATTGTACATACTATGGATAAGATTTAGGTCGATTAAGTTCAGAGTTTGGTTATACGGTATACATGTGATATCGACCATGTTTACCATGTATCCAGACTAAATTAACGTATATACAAATTTTTAATATGGAAGCTTTGTAGACAGCGCTTGATATCTGTAATCAATTTGAAAGATCGATGCGTATGAGTTGTTAGAAGCTGAAGTCTCGGCTTAGATTCGAAGGATAACTCAACGTGGATAAGCTGCCCATAAGTTTCATAATATATGTACTCTTACAAACTTATTACTAGATTAAATGGTATTTTTGAAGCACATGGATACCTATGTATATTTGATCTAAGTAAACATTATATAATTGATAGAACCATAGAACTGTATGTTATAAAGGATCAAAAAAACAATGTCAAGCCACCTTAGATGCATAATAATTTGATCAAAACTCAACCAAAAATTGTCATATGGTCAGCACCACTAAGCTTTATAGGCAATGAACAATTCACATCACAAAACTTGTATACATTCTCAGCTTTATTTAGTCAAAAACATTCTAAATTGAGGCAATGAATCCAATTAATTTATTTTGAAATTAAAAATGTCACAACAAATCAAGATCTATATCAACCAAAATATTTTTCAAGAGACCCTGTGTACTCAATAGTCTTGAATAATATAAAGAGTATAAAAGTTCATTTTGTAAAAACTTGTTGATCAACGTTAACTTAATATAAGAAAAGAATCTTTTATTTTCTCTTTTTAATTTTAGAATCAATTAATAAATTGAATTTTTTCTTTGGTGCAGCTTTTTGAATCATATCATCATCACTATCACTATCATCATTATTGTTTGAATTACTTGATTTTTTATTTAGACTAGTTGGAACTTGTCTTATTTGTTGATTATGTTTTGATCTATTTGAATTCTTCATTTTATTTCTTAAGGCATTCAAAGCTTTTGAATCATTTTGAATATTAACTTTATTCATATTTAATAATTTTGATTTAGAATTTAATTGTTTCTTTTTGTTTAATGATGATACTGATTTCCCAGTTTTAATATATTCACCAATTGTATTTATATCATCTGATGATTTATCAGAGGTTAAAGAAGATAAAGATAAACCAGATCCACCACTTATAATTGGTAAATTGAAAAAATCATTATTAGATGAAGATGAAGATGATGATATTGTTGAATTTGATGTGTTTAACCAATTAGCAACATGATTTTGAGTTGAGCTGACAGCTAGTTGAAACCTTGCTTGTAACTCTTGCTTCTGTTTAATTTCCTTAGCATGTGACATTTCCTTATAAACCAATGGTGGTGAAATTGTTGAATACTAAATAAATTACAAGTATATTAAATTTTTTCGTATATACCTCATCTTATAATTCGCGAATTTATTGAAAAGTCATGTGACCTGAAAGTCATGTGACTTTTTATGCGTCCTTTACCAACTGATTTTTAAAAATTGAATTTGTTGTGGCGAAAATGAAAAATGTAATGATTCGCGAAATCTTAATCTTAATTTGAATCTGGAAGTCGATCTAGTCTTTTAACGCTTTGAAGGAAGTTAACTAATTGACCAGAGATTAATCAAGAGATGATTAGCAATAGAATCGGATGTCTCTATTTGGAATATCATGGTCTTTTGATCCCAATAGCAACACTCCCTCTATATATACCAATTAAATACCATACAGTTGAGTATTAATTACGTGTCCGGATTACCCTCAGCCAGATTCCTCCCACCTGTTTAAACCGTATACTCCCACAATTCCCACTTGTTATCGATTCTAATCACAATTTGATTCATTCCACCCACCCACGAGTATCTGTTTAACACCCCAATGAAGCACCCCCATACAAAACAAATATTTAAAGGGTGTTCTTTCTGTCTAGCCTTGTCTATCTCTGCTTAGCCGTTCAATCATCTAGGCTCACGTCTCTTTGCTTTGGCAAGAGAGCTCTTTGACTGGATTCAACAGGATTTGACAGGGGAAACAATCGAAAACCTTTCAAATAGGATTCCGACACCCGATTTCTCACGGCTTTACCAATTACAATAACAGTTTATCGGATACGATTAGGCTGGGGATTTTACAATTAGACAGAGATCCAGAGACACAGATCAATCGTAGGCAGAATTATTGATTGGATGGAGCTTCAAAAACATAAACAAGAAGTGTAATAGTCTCCTTACAAACCAATTGAACCTTTATTTGTAGGACTTTACCAGGAAGATCAGATACGATAAGCAAGATTAACAGGAATAATGGGAGGTGATGGCAAATGGGAAATGGGATCCGGGGAGATCGCTTAGGTTGGTACTTCATTTCGATCCCGATTCCCAGCCTAGATAAGAACTTCCTAGACGGAGGCCTCTCTCTGCGTGCTTGTACCGCTTCTGTTGAAGTTTTTTTTAGGGGGGTAAAAGTTTGGAAATCAGGATCTCTGAATTAAATTGAAATAAAAATAAAAACACCAAATTTCTTCCATTTTCATAACCTTTTGTTATTTGACACGTACAAAAGATCAATTTATATTCATCAAATATGATGTTCAAACAAGTCAACCGTTCTTTATTGAACGCTACCAAAGTAAGTGAATCCAATTCCCAATGAATTGTCCAAATTTTTAGCTTTTGTTCAGCTTTAATTGATTATAGGTACAAAAAAATTGAAATCATCTGATGATGTCGTGGATTTTGGACGAATATAGGCAACATGAACAAAACAACAAAGCGCTTCATGAAAAAGAACATGAATTGTCAATTTGGTGAAGTGATGATTGGAATATCAATTGAATTGAAGTTATCAGCTTTTTTTAGTGTATTCTGTTGTAACCTTTATTGATTCAAAGATTTGGCTAATTTGGACAATTTGGACACCTTTTTTTTGGGAAATTATCAAGCAATCAAATACTAACAATAACAGTCTGCTGTTCAATCACAAAAGAGAAACTTATCTATCCATGAATACCGTTCCGCTGCTTTATTAAGATCTTACGGTGTTGGTGTTCCAAATGGTGATGCTGCTACCACTCCAGAAGGTGCTTATGAAATTGCTAAAAAATTAAACACTGAAGATTTAGTTATTAAAGCTCAAGCTTTAACTGGTGGTCGTGGTAAAGGTCATTTTGATACTGGTTTCCAAGGTGGTGTTAAATTAGTTGATTCTCCAGAAAAAATTAGAGATTTAGCTAAAGAATTTTTACACAATAAAATTATTACTAAACAAACTGGACCAGCTGGTAAAGAAGTTACTGCTGTCTATGTTGTTGAAAGAGCTTTCGATAGAACTGAAGCTTATTTAGCTATCTTATTAGACAGAGCCACTCAAAAACCAATGATTGTTGCTTCTGCTCAAGGTGGTATGGATATCGAAGGTGTTGCTGCTAAAGATCCATCAGCTATTAAAACTTTCCCAGTTGATTTAGAAGCTGGTGTTACTGATGCTCAAGCTAAAGAAATTGCTTCAGTTTTAGGTTTCACTAAACATGCTCAAGAAGAAGCTGCTTCAACTGTTCAAAAATTATACAAAATTTTCAAAGAACGTGATTCAACTCAAATTGAAATCAATCCATTATCAGAAACTATTGATCATAAAGTTTTAGCTATGGATGCTAAATTTGGTTTCGATGATAATGCTTCTTATCGTCAAGAAGAAGTTTTCTCATGGAGAGATTTAACTCAAGAAGATCCAGATGAAGTTATTGCTGCTAAATCAAACTTAAACTTCATTAAATTAGATGGTAACATTGGTTGTTTAGTTAATGGTGCTGGTTTAGCCATGGCTACTATGGATGTTATTAAATTATATGGTGGTGATCCAGCTAATTTCTTAGATTGTGGTGGTGGTGCTACCCCGGAAACTATTGAAAATGCTTTCAAATTAATTTTATCTGATAAAAAAGTTTCAGGTATTTTCGTTAACATTTTCGGTGGTATTGTTAGATGTGATTATGTTGCTGAAGGTTTAATTGCTGCTACCAAAAACTTGGGTGTTGAAGTTCCAATTGTTGTTAGATTACAAGGTACTAATTATGAAAAAGCTTCAGAATTAATTGCTGAATCTGGTTTAAAGATTTACGCTGTTAATGAATTAGATGAAGCTGCTGAAAAAGTTGTCAAATTATCTGATATTGTTACTCAAGCTAGAGATATTGGTGCTAAAGTTAACTTTGAATTAGCTGCTTAAACAAACTCCCACCAAATTAATTTATAATTTGATATGACAAACAAATAATGATTAGATATTCCACTTAACCAAATAAATAAGACTTGTTTTCTTTTTTGAGCAAGAAATAGTTATACTAGTTAACTTTTAGAAATAGATTATTAACGAAATTTTTAAAAAAAGTCAGTTGTAGTTGAATTCTTTTGTATATTTATTTGACTTCTTGTTGCGATTACCGAATCCCACCATACATAAAAAAATCTTTTATACCGATCTATAAAAAGTTATAGACAATTTGTCACATAGTTAGATTAATATCAAGTGATCTTAAGACATGCTTCCCAGATTGATTGGCAAAAGAGGTTTCTGCTCTACTTTTCCCAAGTACAATGTATTCACTCCAAAGGATAACGTACCAGGACTTGAAGCAAATGAAGAATGGTTAAATAATTTAAATAATTCAACAGATGATGATATAAATAATTCATCAACTTTAGAAAATCCAATGGTACGACGTTTAACTAAAAATTTTGATCCAAGTCATAATTTGAAAAACAATGATACAAAATTTCATAATGAAGGACTTGATGAAAAAGGATTTTTCAATGTTAAAATTCCAATGAATACTTATTTAACAAGATCATCACCTTTTAGTCATTTATCATCAAAACAAAGACCAAAAGCTGAAAATCAAGAGTTTTCAGATTTAAGAGTTATTAAATTGAAAACTGGGAAAGGTGGAGATGGTGGTAATTCATTTTTAAGAGATGCTAATAGAACTAAAGGTCCTCCAGACGGTGGTGATGGTGGTAATGGTGGTTCAATCTATGTTCGTGCAGTTGAAGGTTTAACAACTTTAGGTAAATTAAGACAAAGTTATATTGCTGGTGATGGTGGCCAAGGTAAAAAAAATCAATTAGATGGGTCTACAGGTAGAGATATTGTTTTAAATGTTCCAGTAGGAACTATAATTAGATGGATTCCTGATCCAAGTTTTTTCAAACAGGCTCAATTAGAAGGTAATGAAAATGTTGAAGTGGAAGTTAAATGTACAGGATCTGATGGTCGTCCTGGTGAACATAATGAATTTGATAAACCAAAATTTATTCAATTATATAGAAATAGTTGGAATCGTGGTGAAGGTTGGATTTTTAAAGATAATGATAAAGATGAAGAATATCATAGAAGTAAAGATTACTTTAGGAAATTAAATAGAAGTGTTATTAAATATGATTCATATATTATTAAAAAAGAATTAAATAGTGATCAATTCCCTATACATGGTATTGATTTACATCAACCTTCAGCTGTTCCATTAATGTTATTGAAAGGTGGTCAAGGTGGTCTTGGTAATATGCATTTCCTTACTCAAGAAATTAGAAATCCAAGATTTAGTAAAGCGGGTAGAAGTGCAATTGAAGGATATTTTATATTTGAAATGAAATTAATTGCTGATATGGCATTAATTGGACTACCAAATGCTGGAAAATCAACCTTATTAAGAGCAATTTCTAAAGCAACACCAAGAGTTGGTCATTGGGAATTCACTACGTTACAACCAACCGTGGGGACTATTTCATTAGGGATTGATAAACCATCATTCACAGTGGCAGATATTCCAGGTATAATTAAAGGTGCAAGATTTGATAAAGGTATGGGTTTAGATTTCTTACGTCATGCTGAAAGATCAAATGGTCTTGTCTTTGTGATTAGCTTAGAACATGAAGATCCAATAGCTTCATTAAATACATTATTAAATGAATTAGAAGATAGAATTTATAATAAGAAAATATTGATTATTGCAACAAAAGCTGATTTAGAAGATTCATTACCAAGATTTAAGAAATTAAAACAATATGTTGAAAATTATGGTTGGAAAATCGTACCTTGTTGTGCTAAGGATCATCAGAACATCAAACAAGTGGTGCTCATGATGGGTGAATGTGCTGGTAAACTATGAGCCCTTTTCCTTTTTAAATAAACCATTGCAAATAGAAAATTGCATATAAATTGGAATAAAAATTAACTAGTATATAAGCCAAAAAGAAAACCGTTGTAGAATGAATTCGCGAACCATATAAATCTTGCAGAATTTTTTTTTTCTAAGCTCATCTCTTAAGTACTTATCTTAGAAATAATCATAAAAACTCCAAGATTCAAGTAAAAAAATGTCTGATTTCAAGAGTATAGGTGTCTCCAGATGGCTCTCCGAGTCCTTGAACGCTATGAGGATCTATACCCCAACAGCTATTCAAAAAGCTTGTATTCCAAAGATTTTAGCAGGTGAGTATTAATGAATGGAATATATGAATATGATTAAAGACAACTGATACTAACATGACTCAAAGGCCATGATTGTATTGGTGGTGCTAAAACAGGTTCTGGTAAAACTATTGCATTCGGCGCACCAATGTTGACCAAATGGTCAGAAGATCCAATGGGTATTTTCGGTTTAGTTTTGACACCAACAAGAGAATTAGCTTTACAAATTGCTGAACAATTTGCAGCTTTAGGTGCAGCTATGAATATTAGAATTGCTGTTATTGTTGGTGGTGAAAGTATGGTGGAACAAGCTATTAAACTTCAAGGAAAACCACATTTTGTTATTGCAACTCCTGGTAGATTAGCTGATCATATTTTAAATAGTGGTGAAGATACTATAGAAGGATTGAAAAGAGTTCGTTATTTAGTTCTTGATGAAGCTGATAGATTGTTAAGTAATAGTTTTGGAAGTGATCTACAAAGATGTTTCAGTATATTACCATCTGCTGATAAAAGACAAACATTATTATTCACAGCTACTGTTACAGATGCAGTACGAGCATTGAAAGATAGACCAACTCCAACAAATAAACCAAAATTATTTATTCATGAAGTTGATAGTGTGGATAAAGTTGCCATTCCATCTCAATTAGAAACTTATTTCATGCTTGTTCCATCTTATGTTAAAGAATCTTATTTATATAGTATTTTATCTCATGAAGATAATGAAAAAAAAACTGCAATGGTTTTCGTTAATAGAACTCATACAGCTGAAGTTGTTAGAAGAACTTTACGTAACTTGGAAATTAGAGTTGCTTCATTACATTCAGAGTTACCACAACAAGAAAGAACAAATTCATTACATAGATTTAGAGCAAATGCTGCTAGAGTACTTATAGCTACAGATGTTGCATCTCGTGGGTTAGATATTCCAGATGTTGAATTAGTTATTAATTATGATATACCCGCAGATCCAGATGATTTTGTTCATAGAGTTGGTCGTACAGCTCGTGCTGGTAGAAAAGGTCAAACTATAAGTTTAGTTTCTGAAAAAGATGTTTCAAGAATTCAAGCAATTGAAGAAAGAATTAATAAAAAATTAGATAAATATGAAAAAATCACAGATAATAAAGTTATTAAAAAATCTTTACAATCTGTTTCAATTGCTAAAAGAGAAGCTGAAGCTGAAATGAGTAAAGAAGAATTTGGTGAAAGAAAAAGAACTATCAAACGTAAATCACAAAAAGATGATTCTTCAAATTATAAAATTAAAAAACCAAAGAATAAATCAAGGAAATAGAGATCTACATAATAAAAATTATACCATAATGTTAATTATAATTATTTTAATGTACAAATATTAATATATGACTTGAACCTTAAGCATGACGACCTTTCTTTTGTTTTTCAATATGTTGTTTTGTAATTCTTTGTTGATCACGTAAAGATCTTTTAGCTTTACCTTGAACACCACTTTTATGAATCATCATGACGAAATTCTTCTTTCTAGATTTTTCACGATTAGTTGTTGAATGTGGAGCATCACGTTTACCTCTCTTAGAACCGAATTTTTCTCTATCATCTTTACCTTCTCTTGCTGCAGCGATTCTTTCTTCACGTAATTGTTTATATTTAACAGGACCAATTAATGATGATGAATCAACTTCATCTTCATTTCTTAATCTTGTCTTATTACCCATAATTTTTTCAACACCAGCTTGCATTCTTAATTCTTCAATTTTGGCGAAATCTGCAGGAGTTAAAATTCTTGTTGATGCTAATTCTTTGAAAGCAGCATCTGGATCTAATTGAGCAATATTCTGTATAGTTGCTTCTTTATCTTCTTCAGTTGGTTCTTCTTTATTTTCTTCATCATCAGATAAGTCTAAATCAGAATCAGATTCATCATCTTCTTGTTCTTTACCTTTCTTTTTATCTTCATCTTCATCATCACTAATATCATATTCTTTATCAGAATCCATTGTAACCCAATCACCTTCAATATCTTCATCATCAACTTCTTCATCATCAACTTCCCAGTTAGCTTCATCATCTTCACCTTCATTAGCACCAAGACCTTGTTCTTGTCTCCATTTGGCTAATAATTCAATACCTGGAATACCTTGGACTGCATTATCAACACCAAATTGAGGTAATCCTCTTTTTTCACCAGATTGTAATTCCATTGAAGCAGTTTTACCACGATCTTTACGTTTTAACATTTCAGGTGCAACTTCTCTATATAATGAGATTAAAGATTTTGCTGCGATATTAACAGGTTTTGATTTTGAACCTTTATATTCAGTTAAATCTTGTAATAAAGTTTCATCAATTGCTAATGGAGCTCTTGATAAAATTTCTCTAATTGTATTAATACCAGCAGCTGCAACTTCTGGAGCAACACCATCTGAAACGAATTCATCTGCGATTTTTCTAACAACGACTGAAATTGATTCAGGTGGAACTAAATCATGAGATGCTTGAGCAGAAGCAGCCATGATTTGTGTAACATCTCTTTGCTTTGGGGTTAAATATTTTAAGAAGAATGAATAGATACCCAAGACTGTTAATTTATGTGTACCAATTAATCTTGATAATAAATTCATAAGGGCAATTTTTTGTTCAAGATCAAATTTATTTGAATTTTTACCTTGTAAATGAGTTGAAAATAAATTATCTGCAAAACCTTGAGGATCTCTTAAAAGATGAATAGCACTAAAATTTAAATATGTAGCAGAATGTTTAGCATTATTTTTCTTCTTGAATGATTTAACAGCAGTTTCTAATTTTTTACCACGTTTACTTGTCTTCTTATTAATTTGCATTTTATGTCTTAATGCACCCATATCAAATCCATCTTCATCTTCACTATCATCTTCCATAGCTTCATCTCTTTCCTTATCAGCACCCAAGAAGAATTTAACACCAGAATATGCAACTTTTGAATCTGGATGTAAAGTAGCTTGTGTCATAATTTCTACAGTACGAGAATCATCCCAAATACCTCTTCTCCAAAGTTCTCTTGTTAGTTTTGTAGCCCAAATCCCCTGAGGACCTCTTTCTTCTAATAAATTAAATAATAAAGCCTGGGTAGAACGATTTAATTTTTGATTTTTTGATCCAGTATTTACATTTTTCAATAGTGTAATTAAAGTAGTATAAACTTGATGACGTAAAGCTTTAGCATTATGACCAGCTGAATTTGAAGCAGCACCACTATAAGCAATCAATAGAGGGAAAATAGTTTGAATTAAAGATTCAGCAGTAATAACATCTTTATTTCTAAGCATAACAAGACATTGAATAATTTTTTCTCTTAAATCTGGAGTTAAATCTCTATGATTATTTAAAATTAAAGATTTTAATTCATTAGGGAAATTTGCAGTTTCTTTTGGGAAGCAACTTGATACCGCACTAACAAAACCAATTAATTCAGCAAATTCACTAGCATCATGGGAAGTTTGACTTGCAATAAAGATATCTCTTAAAGATTCATAATGTGCATATTGTTGTAAAAATTCTTCACGATATGATTCAGGATCACGACGAACCAAATTTTGTAATAAGATGATATTTGTTGGTAATATAGCTGCTCCTCTTTTCTTAACCATTTTGAAACTAGTAGAACTAAAGAAGTATAAAGAATATAAAGGTATTTGAATAAAACTTCTTATCAAATGTTTAGTACTTACTTGATTTGAATTTTTTTTTGTATGGTGCATAAAATCCGGGCAACCTCATCGCATTACGTAATCAGTATAATATAAAGAAATTCAAACTAACGGTAATAAATACAACTACACTTACTTAATTTTTAATACTTTAAAACCATTTTATATCTATAAATCAAATTTAAACACCATATCTTGTTACTCCATGTATACCCAAAAGTTCCCATTCTTTGTTTGTTCCTTTATTCTTACTCAAACAAATTATTTAAAGCCATATAATTAATTTTCTTTGAAGCTTTTTTAGTTAATACACTTCTTGCAGCTGCAGAAACTGAATTACCTTCACCAATTTTATTTATAGCATTTTGAACATTATCATCATTAAGAGGATCATCTTCATTTTTAGTATTTGGTTTTTTACGTTTTTTTGGTTGTTGATGCCCCGAGATTTCATCAGCTTCAGCTTTTAATCTTTTTTGTTCTTGTTCTAATAAATATTCTTCATTTAATCCAACCCATACACGTTCTTTTAATTTTGATTCTTCTTCTGTTAAAAGGAAATTATCTAATTCTTCATCATCTATATCATCAAAATTATCTTCATCTGATTTAATTTGTGATAAAATATCAAAACTTGTTGGTAATTTATTTAAATTTTTTGGTCGATTTTCATCATTAATTAATGGATCTTCTGGATCTTCAGTTTCTTCTCTAACAAAAAATCCATTTTGTTTTGGTCTTGGTGTTCCATGTGGTGAAGCACCTGGTGTTCCTGCAGGTGTAACAACTTGAGGTGTCCCTGGTCGACTTGGTGTTGATGATAAATTATTTGAACTTTTCAATCTTGCAATATCTTTCCTTTGTCTTTCTTTAACTCTTTCTAATTGATCCAAAATTTCTTTAGAATTTAAATCTACAGATCCAAATAATTTACTTATTAAAGCACCACCTAATTGATCATTTTTAATATCTTCTTCATTTGGTTCATTACCATTTGAATATTTTTTCATTATTAATTCAGATTTTTTTAAATTTTTCTTAAAAGATGGAGGTTGTGATGGTGTATAATTCTCTTGTTCTCTAAATTCTTTAATTGTCAAGGAACCTGCATGAGTTTCTTTAAATTCATTTAATCTTCTTTGTAAAGTATCTTCACCAACATGAGCAACTGCAACAATTTCACCATGAGTTCTTCTATGATTATTCATTCTTGCAGCTAATAGCAAACAAGCACCTGCTACACCTGCGGGTCTTCTACCTTCATGAATCCAATCTTCAGACATTCTTTGAGCTAATTTTACAGCATCTTTAACAATTTTAACACGATCATCACCAAAATCTAATTTTTCTGCAAAATGTTGAATGAATAATGAAGGATCAGCTAAAGGTAATTTTGTTATATGTAAAGCTTTAACCATTTTAAGGAAAGTTGCACCAACTGAATAAACAGAAATTTGTAAACGAGCAGAAAAATCAATCAACATATGATGGGTTTTCTCTTTACGACATGAAATATAAAGACATGCAGCAATAACATTTTGAGATTTTCTACCTTTAACAAAATTATTTGATAAGGCAAGACTAAACCATTGATAAGCAGCATCAGAAACATATTCAGGAATTTTCAAAGCTGTGGCAACAGCTCTAATTTTTCTTTTAGCACTTGCTAACGTCTTGGTTCTACTATCCATAGAATTCCCTCTTGGACCACCTGCAAAAGCAGCATGAGCTTGGTCAGCACCAACAAAAGCCCCCTGGACCGTAGCAGCACCCGTGGAGGATTCACCAAATGTAACTTCAGAAACAATTGGATTTTCTTCAAAAACTCTACCACAATTTTGACATGCTAAATCAGATGAAGCACTATGAATATCACGAGTGAAATCTGTACAACCACAAGATTTACATTTTTTGACTTGGGGTGCCATGATTGATACAAAAGATTATTCAAGCACAAAACAATATAATATAATATAATAACTGATAACACCTTCTGGCTGAAATAATTTGATCCCACTGCTTTTCAAATTGTTTGTTTACTGTTTTTATGTTTTTTGAGTGTTTAAAAGAATTCAAAAAACCAGAAAATCAAAAAAAAAAAAATCACGCGAATTTTGCAGTCATTTTTACACGGTTCACTATTAACTATGGGGAATGGATGAATCATAGTAAATTAATTGATTTAAATGGGTTACAAGGTGGTGTTTAGTGGTATATTAGTGTGTATTGTGTTTGGGAAGTGTATTTTGTATGGTATACCTTGAAATCCTGGTTAAAAATGAGTTATATTTCATATTGTTCACGAATAAGCATCAATCAATAGGGCAATATTAATAGCTAATAACGAAGAAACAACCAATGTTAAAAAGACATTTGTAGGGACTCTTGAACCTGTCTTGGTTCTTTGGTTAATATAATGATGAATATTATTAAAATAATTAAAAGTACCCAAGATTAAAGAACCCAGGGCTAAACAAAAGAAGATAATTGAAACAGCAATGGAAAATTCTTTAGCACGGTTTGTTCGATCATTATGAATTCCAATCACCACAGAGTCACCAAATCTGTAGTTTAATAACACTGCAAGACTCACAAACCCCAGTGTAGCTGCGAATTTACATTGTAATAACAGACTTCTTTCAGCTTGGAGACAATCTCTAGCTATTGAACATTGTAAGTCTGTTAACAATGCAGTATTTGTGTTTATTTTACCAAATAACGTGGTGAAGATGTTGTTTTTTTGAGTCATATCATAATAACCAGTGACAATAACAATAATCAAACAATATCAACAACAATACTCTTCAAACAATAGATTATTTCCCATCTGATTCTCTGATTATAAATGTTTTTGTCTCGTCAATTTTTATGCGATGAGTTACGTAATCCATGCTTGAAATTTTTTTTTATGTCTTAATAAAATTTATAAGAAAAAATTTATTACTGATTAATACTTTTTAATTGCCACAAGAAGGTATTATAAAGGTCAAAAGGTTTTAGTCAAGATGTCTTACACTCCATTACAACATGATCCAAACCAACAGGTTGCTGCAACAGTCTTGTGTTGTAACTGTGGTGTTCCAATGGATGGGTCCACAGGTTTAGTTATGTGTTATGATTGTATTAAATTAACCGTTGATATTACAGAAGGTATTCCAAGAGAAGCTAATGTTTCATTTTGTAGAAATTGTGAAAGATTTCTTCAACCACCACAACAATGGATTAGATGTGAATTAGAATCAAGAGAATTATTAGCCTTGTGTCTTAGAAGATTAAAAGGTTTAAATAAAGTCCGTTTGATTGATGCTTCATTTATATGGACTGAACCTCACTCCCGTCGTATTAAAGTTAAATTAACTGTTCAAGGTGAAGCTATGGCCAACACTATTGTTCAACAAAGTTTTGAAGTTGAATACGTGGTTATTGCAATGCAATGTCCTGATTGTGCTAAATCTTATACTGTTAATACTTGGAAAGCTGCTGTACAAATTAGACAAAAAGTTTCCCACAAGAGAACTTTCTTATATTTAGAACAATTGATCTTAAGACATAGTGCTCATGTTGATACTATTTCAATTCAAGAATCAAGAGATGGGTTAGATTTTTTTTATTCACAAAGATCTCATGCTTTAAAAATGATTGATTTCTTAGGTTCAGTTGCACCAATTAAATCTAAAAAATCTGAAGAATTAGTCTCACAAGATATTCATGCTGGTACTTCATCATATAAATTCACATTCAGTGTGGAAATCGTTCCAATATGTAGAGATGATTTAGTTGTTTTACCAAAAAAATTAGCACAATCTTTAGGTTCATTATCTCAATTAGTTTTATGTTCAAAAGTTTCAAATACTTTACAATTTCTTGATGTTAATACTTTGAAAACTGGTGATTTATCTCCACAAGTTTATTACAAGAAACCATTCATGTCATTATCAGATGCTTCACAATTAGTGGAATTTATTGTTTTGGATGTTGAACCAACTGGTGTTACCAAGGGGAAATATGTTTTAGCAGATGTTACATGTGCTCGTGCAGCAGATTTAGGTAGTAATGATAAAGAATATTATGTTAGATCTCATTTAGGTGCTCTTTTACACCCAGGTGATTCAGTTATGGGTTATTATACAGTTAATTCAAATTATAATCATGATTTATGGGATTCATTAGATCGTGATAATTTACCAGATGTTATCTTGGTTAAGAAACATTATCAAAGAAAAACAAGAAAGAATAGAAACTGGAAATTAAAGAGAATGGCAAGAGAACATCAAGATATCGTGGCAAATGAAGATTCAAGAGCTGCAAGACAAGAAATGGAACGAGCTGAAAAGGATTATGAAGTTTTCTTACAAGAATTAGAAGAAGATCAAGAAATGAGACAAGCTATTAACTTGTATAAAGATACCAACTTAACTGAACGTCAACAACAAGAAGCTGCTGGTGATGAAATGGATGAAGATGAAGATGAAGATGCTCCAGGTGTTGATATTGATGAATTATTGGATGAATTGGATGATATGACATTAGAAGATCAGGCATAAAAGCATGAATTTTAAAGCAATTTAAAATTTAAAAAAACATAGCATTGTCGTTTTCTCTCTCTGGTTCATTTGGTTTTTTCTAACTTTGTATAATATATAATATTGGTTTAGGGATTTATAATAAAACTTGAATTTTGTATGAATTTTGTATGTGTCAATTTGTAAGAAAATGGAGTTTACACGCCTCCCAAAAAAGTAATATAAGTAAATTCCGAATTTTAAATTCAAAACATACACCAAAACACTCAAAATAATCACAATCAAGACCAACAAGTACAAGATGTCTGATTCATTAAAATTCTCATCTCCATGTTCTTATGTTGATGCTTCTTTTTTCCAAAAATTTTCAAAATTAAAATTAGATAAATTTAAACTTGATTCCAAAGAACAAAAGATTCATGGTATTTATAATATTAAATCAACGCCATCAAATGAACCTCCTGCAATTTCAGTTTCTGCTTCAAGTTTTGATGATCCAGATGAATCCTTATAGTGAGTATTATTCTGATATGTGTGTTGATTGAGGATATATGACTAACTAGGCTTCCAGTCCTTCAAATTCTGTATTGTTTGCCCCAGGTTCTATAACAAATTTAAATACAATTGAAGAATTTAAAGCATTGGATAAAGCTCAATTTATTAAAAATTCAGGTGAAAGAATCCTTAAACAGATAGAGAACAAAGAAGTCCTTGAAAATCCTTCATTATTGAATCATTTTGATATTATAAGTTTTGCAGATTTGAAAAAATTCAAATTTTACTATTGGTTTGCATTTCCTTCATTAAATTCTAATTGGAAAATCAATCATAGGGAATTCATTGATGAAATACCTGAAACAGTTATAATGTGGTTTAGTATTTTAGATAACAGGAATAAAGGTGTGATCATTTGGAAAGATGATGTACCCTACACTTTAGCAAGTTTAAGTCTTGTAAACCCTGAGGATACATTAAAAATTGGATTCATAGATTCTTGTATTATTGATGATAAACCTTCAAAATTTTTACAAAATTTATTAACTGCATTATCATATTATGGTTATAATTCAATAGAATTACATGTTTATAGATTTGCTTCCAAGAGTTTTAAATTAAATATAACAAATACTAATTTAGATTTACAAAAAATTACAGGTTGGGAACGTACATCTCAAGGTAAATTAGGTCCAAAATTAGCAGATTTAGGTTCCCTCATAGATCCAATAAAATTATCTGAACAATCTGTTGATTTAAATTTAAAATTAATGAAATGGAGAATATCACCTGAATTGGATTTAGATATCATTCAACAAAATAAAGTCTTGTTATTAGGTTCTGGGACTTTAGGTAGTTATGTTGCAAGAGCTTTATTAGGATGGGGTGTTCGACAAATAACATTTGTTGATAATGGATCAGTATCTTATTCAAATCCTGTTCGTCAACCTTTATTTAATTTTGAAGATGTTGGTTCACCAAAAGCTGAAATTGCAGCTAAATCATTACAAAAAATATTCCCATTAGTTAATTCCAAAGGGTTCCAATTAGAAATTCCAATGGCTGGTCATCCTGTTACAAATGAATCTAAACAACAAGATGGATTTAATCAATTAGTTCAATTAATTAAAGAACATGATACAATTTTCCTTTTAACAGATTCAAGAGAAGCAAGATGGTTACCTACGATAATCGGTAAATCTTACAAAAAGACAGTTATAAATGCAGCATTAGGATTTGATAGTTATTTAGTTATGAGACATGGTATTGATGATCAATTGGGCTGTTATTATTGTAATGATGTGGTTGCACCAACTGATAGTTTAACAGATAGAACTTTAGATCAAATGTGTACAGTTACAAGACCTGGTGTTGCATTATTAGCATCTTCATTAGCTGTGGAGTTATTAGTTTCTATATTACAACATCCAGATGGTCCATTGGCTAAAGCTAATGAAGAATCTATATTGGGAAAATTACCACATCAATTAAGAGGGTTTCTGGGAAATTTTGAAACTTTAAAATTAGAATCACCAGCTTATCCTTATTGTCCTGCATGTTCTAAACCTATCCAGGAGGCATTTGTACAGGAAGGTTGGGAATTTGTTAAAAAAGCTTTAAATGATTCTAAATATCTTGAATTGATTAGTGGATTAGCTGAAGAACAAAGGAAAGCTGAAGAAGCAGTTGCTAATTTGGAAGCTGATTTTAGTGATGAAGAGTGGCTTTGAACATGGAACTCTTGGATTAATGTAATATTTAAATGCTATGTTTATGAATTTTTCATGATTATTGTAGTTAACTGATATTTGTATACAAGCTATTATTCAAAACGGTAAGAGACCAACATTGACTCAACTGAAAGGTGCATATAGCCATGATACCTGTTAAGTCGACATTCTATCTCTACGTTTTGGAATTACTATAAATGATCAATAGAATCCTCATTTATTGTTCATCACTATTTGTTATATAGAAAACCCATTTCAACCTTATTAAATTTGTTGACATTTCAATCTTATAATCTGTTTACCTCTCTGCTTCCTAATTTTATACTAGTTTACTTTTCCATTCCCCTTTTCATTTATAATTTACCTTTCAATAAATTTAAATTGTATATATGTGATTAAACTATAGCAATTATCTTATCATGACTTTGGCATTAGGTAAGGCTTACTTAATTTCAAATACTTGATTTAATTAATGATTTAACTCCAATTTTGAATTGATACATGAATATAAATTAGTTTTGCAATTGATCAATTTACCAGCACTAGCAGCTAGTAAGAATATAATATAGTGATATTATATAACAGCTGGAAATTGAAATATACTAAAGTTATACTGCACTATATACAATTTATGATGACACTGAACGCAATCATCAATACTATTATAACAGCAATAAGATCATTTTTACACAAATGCATCGAAACTTTGCATATCTTGTATACTGAAAGAGATATTTTTGAAGCTTTAGCAATTTGGTTAGGTATTCCTAGAGGTTGTGGTTTATATTACATTCATCATTCATATTACAACACAGTTTTTAGACCTCTTTGGAAATTGGATAGATTATCATTTCCAATAAGATATTATTCATCTAATAAATTGCAACATATATATGAATATATTGATAACTTCAAAATATCAATGTTTAAATCTTCTTTAATGAAGACAGATGATGAGGAAGGTTTTGAAAATATAGAGTTCAATATTATCGATGAATCCACTTCAATTTACAATGAGAACCCTAATAATAACTCTATACTTCCAATGGAAATTTGGGAATACATTGCATATCATGGTGAAATTAATTATTCAATTATGCTGAGTATTAATAAGTCTTTTTTCTATACATTTGCACCGAAAGTTTATGATACATTAAAATTGACAATTGTTTTAAGTCCATTAACCAAGATGAAACTTACCGATGAAAGTTTCTTAAAGAATGGATCTGATACTATCAGGTATAAATATTGTGATTCATATTCAATTTATGAAAGGGATCAAGAGAGTAAGAAATTTGATTATGAATTTTTAGATACTACAATTGAAGATCAAGATTTTTTCAAATGTAATGGTCCTCAAAAGATTGCAAGACCACAACCCCCTGATCCTAGATCAATGTTCCACAAAAAAGAGAGATACAATCATCCATTTGAGATAAGAAGTTTAAAGAAGATTCAACTCTTTCTAAAGAATGTTTTACAAAATCCAAACTCAATAATGAAAAAATATATTAAAGAAATTTTGGTAGATATATGTATGTTTCATGGATTTGATAAACTTATGACTATGGAGAAAAGTTCATCAGTGGAAGGATCATCTAGTGAACATGAATCATTGGAAAAGTTGATTTATCAAGAAATAAAACAGCATGAACGTACTTCAGTTTTGAATGTTGATTCAGATCAAGAGGAAAGCGAGCCTATTGATGTTGCACCTTTGGATGAAAATTTTGATAGAATTAGATGGAAAGATCCTCTTAGAGATAAAGGACCAAGGTTTTACAGATTTTCCCATAATGTTAGAACTAAATCTGATATTGATACTATTAGAGATGATCTTCATCACATCTTCCCACAGAATGTCTATTTCAAAGAGTTGTTGAGCGTTTATTTACTTTCTTCAGACAAAGCTTATTCACACATATTGAGAAGAAGATTAAGTCACTATATGAATCCAATTAATTTCCAAAAATTTAATCCAATAAAAAATTGGAGTCGTACTGTTGTGGCTAACTGTATTGATAAATTAGTAACTAGAGAGCCTGATACGGCACGTTATTTTAGAATGATTATTACTGGACAATCATGTGTTAAAATTACAAACCGTGAATTTAAAACCAAACTTCAAGTTTATGAATTTCTAGATGACTTGATTAAAACTTTAACCATCAAATCAAATGATTATATACTGAATAATATTCAATCTTCCATTCTGATTCTAGGAATCAATGATGGAAAACCTCAGGTTCCCAAAGAGTTTACCCAAAATGCATCAATTAATACTGATGCTTCAGATCTTATTACTTTACTCAAATTGAATCCTGAATTGATTCTTATAAATAGATTTAACGACAATTACAGATGATTTAAAAGAGTTTCAAATACAATCCAGTCCATCCATAACTTCAATAAATGAACTAATAAGTTCAATAAATGTGTAATTTAAATAGTTCATTCATTGAAATGTACTGGTTATATCTCGATTACATAATCCGTACGCTAGTTTTTGAAAATCTCGGAGAGACAATAAATCAAAATAAGTAAACAACGATAAGTAATTGAAAAAACAGTACTTGTATAAATATCAACAAAGATCCAGAATATCATCATAGGATATCACCATTGAATAAGCTGGGAATAAGATTAGGAATAATGACTGCAAATGAAGACCATAAAAGAACCGCTTCGGTGGATCATGATGATGAACCTATAGCTAAAAGAGCCAAATTAGAGGAAGAAAAAGAAAAATCAAAAGATGTTGAAAAAGAAGTGAAAGAAGAAGAAAATGAAGATGAAGAAGATGAAGAAGGTGATGATAAGCAGGAGGACGATGGTGATGGTGATGCTGCTAAGACTGCTGAAAATGAAGAAGAAGAAAGAAAGCTTACAACTACTTTTAATTTTGATGGAACAACATATACTTTTAAAGAAAGACCTTCAGTATTAGAAGAACGTGAGGGTAAAATTGAATTTAGAGTTGTTAATAATGATAATACCAAGGAAAATTTAATGGTTCTAACAGGTTTGAAAAATATTTTCCAAAAACAATTACCCAAGATGCCCAAGGAATATATTGCAAGATTAGTTTATGATAGAAGTCATCTTTCAATGGCTGTTGTAAGGAAACCTTTAACTGTTGTTGGTGGGATCACTTATAGACCATTTGATAGTCGAGGTTTTGCCGAAATTGTTTTCTGTGCAATTAGTTCCACTGAACAAGTTAGAGGTTATGGTGCACATTTAATGAATCATTTAAAAGATTATGTTCGTTCAACTTCACCAATTAAATATTTTTTAACTTATGCAGATAATTATGCTATTGGATATTTTAAAAAACAAGGTTTTACAAAAGAAATCAATTTAGATAAACATATATGGATGGGTTATATTAAAGATTATGAAGGTGGTACATTAATGCAATGTTCAATGTTACCAATAATACGATATTTAGATAGTGCTAAGATCTTATTATTACAAAAAGCTGCAATTCAAAGGAAAATTCGTATGGTTTCAAAATCTGATGTTATTAGACCAGGTTTAAAACAATTCAAAGATCTTAAAAATTTAAAACCAATTGATCCAATGACTATACCAGGATTAAAAGAAAGTGGTTGGACCCCAGAAATGGATGAATTAGCTCAAAGACCAAGAAGAGGACCACATCATACATTTATGCAATTATTATTAACAGAATTACAAAATCATACAGCATCATGGCCATTTTCAACACCAGTTAATAAAGATGAAATACCAGATTATTATGAAGTTATTAAAGAACCAATGGATTTAAGTACAATGGAATCTAAATTAGAAAATGATCATTATTCAACCCTGGAAGAATTTGTTTATGATTCAAAATTAATTTTTAATAATTGTCGTAAATATAATAATGAAACTACAACTTATTTTAAAAATGCAAATAAATTAGAAAAATTTTTTGATTCAAAAGTTAAAGAAAATTCAGAATATTCTCATTTAGTTGAATAGAGTATATAGTAACTGCTACAAGTAAAAGTTATTCATAAATCACTAATGTACATGCATTATATCTTTTTGTATCTCTAAGCTTCTGGTTGTTCTTCAGCTTCTTGTTCTTTTAAAACTTTTATAATATCAGCAGTAACTGTATTATCATAAATTTTAAAACCTTCATCTTGAGTAACCGAACTTAATTGAACATTATTTTCATCTAATTTTTCCTCCATAACTTGTTTTAAAATTTTTAATGTTAATAATTCAGCTTCAACCTTAGTTAAAGAACTATGATATTCATTTTGTAATTCAGCTTGAGCACCTTCAGAACCTGACCCAATAGCTTTAGCTTCATATCTATAGAAAGTTCCTGAAGGTTCAGTATGATATAATTGTGGACCTTTTTCTTTATCGATACCAGCGATTAAAAGGGCAACACCAAAAGGTCTTGACATTAAACGTTCTTCACCAGATGCACCTTCACCAAATCTTAAAGCTAAATCAGCAACGGATTGAGTTAAAGATTCCACTCCAATATCTTCATCATAATATAAATTATGATTTAATGAACTTACTCTAGCATGATCAATCATACTTCTTGCATCTGCAGTTAAACCAGACATGGCACATCCTATATGTTTATCAATTTCTACAATTTTTTCAATTGATGAAGATTCTAATAATGATGAAGTGACTCTTTTTTCAACACCCAATACAACACCTTCAGAAGTGGCAATACCTATAGCTGTGGAACCAAGCTGATGGTGACAGTTAGTATCCTAAGATCAATCAATATCTAATACCAATATACATACTTTAATGGCTTCTAAAGAGTATTCAACTTGGAATAAACGACCTTCTGGAGAGAAAGTACTGACACCACGGTCATATTCACTTCTTGTTAAGAACATTTTGTATCAATTGAGTTGGTAAAAGTATGGATTTGTTGGTTAGATCTGTTTTCAATTCTTAGTGGCAATTCAATTGAATATCAAAATCAATATTCAAAATGGATTCGCGAAATTAAGTGTTTGCCCGGTTTTCGATTCGCGCAGCAGTCGGATTTTTTAATTGTTTACATTTTAGAAAATCAAAATCAAAACAATGAATTTTAACAGGAAAACTTATAGATTTGATAGAGATTGATGGCGCTTTGGATAGGATGGAGACTGAGAGACAAGTGAGTACCACCATTGGATTCTACGCGGTCAGTTTTACTAACAAATTGGTGATTTAAGGAGGATCGAGTTGTGTTGTTGGAAGAGACGCCATATTTGAATGCGAGATTGGTGAATTTCCAACCATTATGTTCAAAACATCAGAAAGTTAAACCATTACAATTGAAAGATTTGAGAGATTTGAGAGTTCAGGAAGCTCTTATAGTGAAGGATTTGTTGTATGTGCTTTTGGGGTTAGAAGGTGCTTATATTAGATATTCTGAAGGTTTTGATCCAAATATATTGAAATTAAGACTTCTGGGACCAGATTATAAAATTAATAAAAATTTAGATACAAGTTTAAAAGATGTTACCAAGAGAATTGTTCATTTAGGTAGAATGTATACTTCATTAGTTGCATTTACAGAATATTATAATTCTGAAAAATTTGGTCAAATTGTACAAAATTTTGTTTATGAAGTTCGTCAATTTTTGAAAAATTATATATTTTTCCTTGATTCAATGGATCAACAATTTAAATTTAACAAAGATTTCAATATTCGTCAATTAGAACAAGATTTAAGAACTCATGTTAGTTATAAAATGTTACATTTATATGAAATTGTTCAAACAATTGAAAAATTAAATCAAGAAAGAAGTATAATCACACAAGATAATATGTTTGCAAATTTTATCGAAGGAATACGACATGATATACAACATACAGGTTCAGTTGATCTGTTATCAGATTCTTCAAGTCATAGATTAGTTAAAGGTGGATTATTATTGAAAATTGTTCAAGATAGAATTGATGAACATAGTGGAGATTTAAAATCATTTGAATTTTTATCACAAATTTTCAATAATATAAGTAAATTATATATTGATATGTTAAATGATTGGATAACTAAAGGTATATTGAATGATCAAAATAATGAATTTTTCATAATATCAAATCTTGCACATGATTTTAAGATTAATAGTTTAAACTCTGAAAGATATTGGGATTCAAAATATATTGTTAAAAAAGATGGTTTACCTAAACAATTTGATAACCCAGAAATTCAATATAAAGTTTTACAGACTGGTAAATATTTAAATGTCTTGAGAGAAGTTGGTGTTGAATTAGATTCTTTTTTCAATGAAAGAGTAACAACTTTAAGTAATTCTAATAATCTTTATTTAACACTTGATAATGCTTATGAAAATGCAAACAAACTTATATTAGATCTTTTTTTCCATGGTTATAATTTTAAAAAAATTTTAAAAAATTTACAAAAATATTATTTATTAAATAATATTGGACAATTTCAAGAATTTTTAAACACAAATTTCCATGAATTTAAAAAACCATATACTCATATTTCAAAATCAAAATTACAGAGAACATTTGATCAAATATGTAAAAATAATTCAGATGTAATTTTCCAATTATTAAATATAATTATTGAAAAAGATTCAATTTATGATTATCTTTTAGAAATTTTAAAAGTTGAACCAATTGATGCAGAAAAGGCATTAACTGCAACAAATTTTGATTCAATAAAGACATTAATAAATGAAACTTTAGATTTTGATAAACATCATAATGATCAAAATTCTGATGGGAATAATAAATCATCTGAACTTATTAAATCAATTAATTTTTTCACATTTGATATAATTTTACCATTCCCATTAAATTTAATTATTAATAGAACAGTTATAATTCAATTTCAATTAATTTTTAGACATTTAATTAATTTACATTATACAGATAAACAATTGAATGAAACATGGTTTGAAATTAATCAAAATAAAATTTGGAAATATAAATTTTTCAATAAATCAATATCAAAATGGATAACAAGAGTTAGATCATTACATGATCGTATGAAAGATTTTATTAAAATTTATTTTGGATTCCTTGTATATGATTTAATTGATTTAAATTGGGGTGATTTCTTAAAAAAAATTGATGATGTTGAAAATTTTGAAGATTTATCAAATTATTTACAATTTTTCCTAAATACAATATTGAAAAGTTCTATATTAACAACAGATAAATTAATTAAAATTTGGGTTAAAATTTCACAAATTATAAATGGATATTGTAATTTTTTACTTTCATTAAGGAAAGTATTAATCTTATTAGATTTAAATTTATTTACAAAATATGATGAAAGATTAAAAGGTCAACTTTTTGATGAAGAAAAAAATTTTGAAAGATTTGAAAAATTAAATTTATATTTAAATGATTATCTTGAAGGATTTAGTCAACATTTAAATGGTTTTATTGAAGGTTTAAGATATTATGGAGAATTAGAAACACCAGATTTTTTAATATTAGCTATAAGATTAGAATCTTCATTTCCTTCAAAGGAATAGAAAGTTATATACATTGCATATTGGGGGTATTTAATACATGGACGGTTAACTTTTCTTTATATCAAATCATTATTGTATTAAACATTAAGTACAACTCTATATCGATATTTGACTTGAATCAACTCTAACCAATTTTTTTTCTCTTTTCCTAACCAAAAATTGAATAATTAAACAAGTTGCAGCACTACCAACACAAGTCCCAATCATCGCATAACAACCTTTCTTAAACAAAGGAGCAGTTGATTCACTAAAAAACAATAAAGACCACCAAGCATTAACAGCACCACTAAACATATTCATTGAAGCTAAAACTATAGCCCGTTCTTGTAAATCACCTCTACATATCAAATTTGCCCATGAAAAAAACACAGCTTGTCCACTATAAGAAACGCCAGCAAGGTATTGAGCAATAAACATCACAGCATGAGAATTTGGTTTGGAAAGAATCATTATTGATGAAGTTATTAAAACGATGGAGATTATTAATCCTATATGATGATGATTTTTACCACCTGTATGATCCACATATAAAGCTGCAAGGAAAGTTGAAATTATACCAATGGCGAAAATACCAATTGGATATTGATTTCTTTGTGGGATGGTGTAATTTTTATGTTTTAACCATAGGGCAAATAAAGAATTTGAACAAAATGAAACATTTTCACCACCAAAGATCCATAGGATACTGAATAAGTACCAATGCCAGTTCCCAAATACTCTTGATATTACGGACCAATCAAGTTTTGTCTTTTTCGGGGTGGTTGTTGGTTCCATAGGGTCGGTCTTGATAAGTCTTTCTTTTGCTAATTGAATTTCTTCTTTTGTAAAATAAAATGAATTACAAGTATCTGGAGTATCGGGGAAGAAAATAAATCCATAAATCATAACAGGCATTGTAATAATAAAATCAATAATAAATAACCATCTCCAACCTGCAAGACCATTTAATCCATGCATATTTTTATAAATTGAAGATTGCATAAATGAACTAAATATTGAACCTAATAATCCAGAAGTTGTGAAAATAGCACTTCTTTTCCCTAATTCAGATGTAGCAACCCTACCAGTCTTTTCATCAATTTCAATCTTTGAATTATACCATGACCCAAGGATTAATTGACTTCCAACAAATGTACTTGATTCAAAAAAAGCCATAAAGAACCTCAAGATACAAATTTGTTTATAATTTTCAACCTTATACATTCCTAAAGTCAAAGTCCCCCAAACCAAAAGACAGAAAGTTAACCAATATTTAGGTCTAACCACTAACAATATTAAATTATTTGGAATCATCCCCAATATATAACCAACAGTGAATACAGTATTAACTATATTAAATTCATTATGACCCATCCCTAGGTCTTCTTGCATACCTGATACATAAGCATTACTAAAATTTGTACGATCCAAATAATTAACCCAATAATTTAAACAAACGAATGATAGTACAAAACAATCAATTTTAAATAATAGTTTACGTTCTTTGTGGGATGTTGGTGGGTGACCCCAAAGAAAAAGTTTGATTTGTCGTAGGAAGTTCATTGTGTGTTTTGTGTGTTGTGTTTTGATTATGAGATATGGCTTCTATTGCATCTTAATCACTTGGGTTTTTGATCTCTTTTCAAATTTGTATTGAATATAGCTCTTTAGATCTAATTTAATTATGTTTTTATTGTTGATGAAATAATGATTAATAATTTTTTTTTTCAAGTCTATTATTGTATGTGCATATTTCCGATGAGAGATGCTGGTACATTTTTCCGATGTGTATATTAATAGAAAAAAATTATAGTACAACTTTTGATCAAATATAAAGAATTCAGAATATATTTATATAATATTCAGAATATATTTATATAATATTTATATATAATATTTAATAAGTAAAAAGTATAAAAGGGTACAAAAAGCAAAGAAATCAGTAAAAAAGTAAAGCAAAGAAATTCAAATCAGACATAACACATCATAAACAGTATAAAAAACCCCAAAGAACCTAAATTTCACCATTATCATATTTTACTAATATAGAATCAATAGTACTCTTTGGATAAGCAGCACCACGTTCATGACAAACTTCTAAACCTTTAATTTTGTTCATAATAACATTTAAATCATAATCTTTATCATATTTATCATTTAATTCATTTAAATATTCCCAAACTTGAGTTATTGTTAAATTTATACCAGAATAATCTAATTTAATTGGTGATTCAGGTTCTGATTTAATACGATCAGAACTTGAAGGAAATGAAAATTGATTTGAAAAATTTGATAAAATATCTTGATTATTTAATGGGATTAAAGAATTACCATTTTGTAATAATAATTTATTTTCAGTTGATATAATTACATTTTGCTTTTTGAGGTCTTGTAATTGTTGTAATAAATTTGTCTTGTCATTTTCAGATTTTGATAATTTTTCTTCTAATTCTTTTAATTTTAATTCTTTACGTTCTCTAAAAGCTCTTTGAGCTGCTCTATTTTGAGCTTTTCTTCTATTGGCAATTTCTTTTTCTGATAAATTTGATTCATCAATATCAGCTGATGGGATTTGATTTTGATTATTATTATTTAATATTGATGACGGAGAAGATTTATCAGATGAGTTATAAATAGAATCATTGATATTTAATTGTTGTTGTTGAATTTGTTGATTATTTTGATTATTACTATTATTTGAAACAAATTCATTAAATTGTTGTGGTTGATTTGTAAAATTATCAGTTAAGAATCCATCATCTAAATTTTTTGGTATATTATCATTATAACCTTGGTTAAACTGAGCTACACTTTCATTAAACTGTGGTGTTGATAGCCATGGTTCATCTTGTTGGTATCCGTAGTTGTAAGTCTGGTTCATTGTGTGTGTGTTTGGAATGTTTAGTATTAGTATTGATATTTGTTAGTATTCACTAGTTGTTTTCAGTGTTTTCAGTGGTTGTCTTTTCATAATAATTAAAAATTGTGGAAATAAATATTTGATTACGTCATGGATTACATAAACACATAAACTAACGAGTACAAAAGATTATGGGTATAAAAGATGAGTATAAAAGATTGAGTATAAAAGGTAAATTATTGTTATATGAATAGTACAAAAGTACAATTAGACACTATTATTATCAGTATAATCACCAGTACCAGTAATTATATAATATAATCAGTTAAATAATAATAAAGTTCCGCGTCATGAAGTTTATTATTATTGGATTGCTCACCATTTCCAAGTCTAGAACAACAAATTTTATGAGACAATAAACCATTAGATTTATATTTAAACAGACAATAAGATCATAATAATTGAATTGTGTTTAAGCTAGGGATATTTATTAAGTGTTGAAGTTGATATATTGCTTATTGCTGGTATTATAATTGTTATACTGGGTATTATTGTATTATCAAGGGTATTATTGACTTTGACCTATTTGCATTGTTATCGTAAATTTACAAGGGTTCAACAAGGGATTATCAAGAACTAAAAAGAGATTTAAACAAGATTACCATTATAACTATCATCAGCTCACCATCATTGGGTCATATTATCATGCCACTTACTCAATAACAATCACTTCAAATGTCACAATCAAATTCATTAAATCTCTTGAAAAGAGATTCAGATTTAAATTGGTATACATTTCATCAAGTTACAGCGTTTTATATCTTGGAATTAACTGCAAGTGCTATTAGTGTTATAGTTGGTACGTTGGCCTTAATATTATGGTTTCGTATGGATCCTTCAAGAAGAGTTATATTCAGATTAGAATTATTATTAGTCTTAATCTTAAGTGATTATTTTAAAGCTATATTTATATTATGTTTTGCTGCAAATAATTTATTTAATTTAAATCAATTATCAATTAATGATCATCATATTATTGCTGGTTCTTTACAGGTTTATAATGATCAAATTAAATATTGTGATGGTTGGGGTTATTTGAAAAGTATGGCAACTATATGTTCTGATTTAACTATAATGATGTTGACTATTCATAATGCTTTAATGATTTTTAAACCAAATTTATCCAAAATATATACCAAAACTCCAATGAATTTTACTAAAACATTGGTGAAATTTTGGAGATATTTGGTGAAAAAGGATATAACTTTTAAACAAATATTCAAAACACACCCTAAAGATCAAATAACTGTTAATGAAGGTGGTATTTATCCATTAAGATGTATAGTTGTCATAGTTATCTTTTTAATCTCTACAATTGTTTCATCATTAATATTTGTTAATGGTGGTCATTATGAATATAATTTTGCATGTTCTGCACCATTAAGACCAGTATGGAAAGGTTTAATTGCAGGTTGGATTATAAGATATGTTAATTTAATTTCAATTGTCTTAGTTTATACAATCATAATCATATATTTAAAATTAAACCTTATGGGTATTGAAAAGGGTAAAAAATTATTATTACAACCAACAACTTCTGATCCATTACAACAAAATAATCATGTACAAAGAACAAATTTACAAAAAGAATTAATGGATATAACTCAAGAAACTAATGCAAAAAGAAGATCAAGTGTTGAAAAAGAATTAAAATCATTCGCCATTTATCCCATTGGTTATTGTTTATTATGGATAACACCTGCTATATCAGAAATTTATGGTTATGTTTTCACTGCAACTCCTGTTGTATTATTATCATTTGTTGCATTTATGACTCCATTAAATTGTACTGTTGATACTATAATATTCATTGTACGAGAAAAACCATGGAATGCAACATCATCAAAATTCAAAAATTTTAATAAATCAGTACCTAATTATAATAATTTTAATCAAGGAAGACCGTTTGATGAAGAACAAGGTCATGTTGAGGTTCATGATGATAATCCTCATTATAGAAAAGATTCATGGGCAAGTTCCACAATATCAAATTTTAAACATTTAATAACTTTGAAAAGACCTTCAGAAACTAAAACTATTCAAGAATTAAAAGATGATGAAGAGCAAAAACAACGTCATGAAACTAATTTAAGTTCAAACTCTGATGAAACTGCTGTTAATCCAGTTCCACATGGTCAAGCACAGGGCCCACTTGGTATTGGTACTTCTGGTATTGATGCTTCTGTTAATGATGAAAGTGATGGAATTGATATGATTGATTTTTTGAATGGAAGGTTTTAGTATAGGAGTTGATTATTTATATATTTATATTTATTTATTGGTGAAGTTTATATGTATTATATTAATATATTTTGAATTATGATATGAATCATTTCAGCTTTTAAGAGTAGCACCAACCAATGCACCAATTTCCATATCTATATGATCTTTGGATCAAAACTTTGGTACCAATTTCCAAAGCTCATTTGTGTACATTTTAATAGAAAGAGTATAAACTTTAGCGGAGCAAATAAACCGTTATAAGAAGATCTTTTGGATAGAAAGTTGGAAGTTAACTAAGGCATTCAAATCGATGATCGTGAAAATTTTCAACGGTATATACTAAAAGACCACAAGCACTAAGCTATACAAGGTACAACTCGTAACATAGAAGAAGAACTAAACACACATTTCAATGGACTTCATGTAATAGTTCTCTATTGTTTGTTTATTTGTTTACGTTCTGTTCAATTCTGTTCAATTCTGTTTGTTTTGGTTTTGGTTTTTTGGTACTTCACTAAAAATTGCGGACATCAAGATCTTATGCATGGAAGACCGCTTTTAGTTACATTGAAAGATATGAAGGAGAACAAATTGAGCATTTTATTGGTGGTTATTGGTTATTATCAAGTCAGAAGTATAGCCTTATTATGCCGTTAGACAGTTTAAGTTATAACTTCTCAGTGCTCACTTTCTCAGTTGAACATTGAAATACGTTATATACGTTATTGAAGATCAGGTACGTATTCATACAAAATTGACCTCTCACATTCTATTTTGGGAAACACTTCAAGTTACATATACTTTACACACCACTGATTGATACAGAAGTGGGAGTGTAATTACAGAAGTATGTTGTAAGTACTTATAAGGTGTTGATAACGTGTGACTTGGTCTTTGGTTGTCCTTCAATTGTTTACATTTTGTTGTATACTTGTTTTATTGTTTATTTGATTGGTTCATGCTGTAGGGGCTAATTTACTAACCAGTGCTACGTTCTGTGGTAGTGCTAAGTGCTAACTTATAAGGCTAACTGCTGGTTAAAGTATGGATACTTAACTATGGTTCAAATTAGAATGAAGTTTGAAAGCCTTGAAAATTGAGTACCTGATTCTGAAATCCTTTAACGTCCTTATATATTCTGAGCAATTTTGGCTTCAGCGATTACGATCAGTTAAGCTACAACATTTGATACAAATTTATTTCATAAGCCGTCTCTTAATATGTCATTATATAAGTATATACTCTCTATCAAACCAAAAAAGGCACTAATATCATAAGTGCAACAAAAATAAACTATAAAGAAATGAAGAAAAAAAGATGATCATAATAAATAATTCTGTATATGTTTATGAAGAACTGAAATGAAATTTTGATCAGTTGAAACTAATCTTTTGATGTATAAATGTCCTGTACTTTTTCAATAAACCATGCTTTTGACCATCACCATAGATGAACTTTAATACTAACTTTTGATTGACCCATTGCAACATGTAAATCAAATTCATCAACTAATGGACTAAAATAATTTTTTGAAGAATTTTTATAATATAGTTTTATTGAATTTAATTCACATTCTAATCTTTTTGATATAGATTTTTTTAAATCTTTTAAATTTGATCCTTTTTTATCAAATTTTAATGCAAATATATCATTATTATAATATATTTTAATCTTGATAACCTCTGGCTGTTGTTGTTGTTGTAAAGCTTGTTGTTCATTAGAATTTGAAGAATTTGATGAGTTTAATGAACTTATTGATTCATTTCTTTTATTAACAAATTTATCTCTTGAATCTTTATTCATAAATAATGGTTCTGTTGGTGATGATAACCAATTATCATGATCATCATTTAATGACTGTTTCCTACTTGTAGTTGTATTACTTGAAATTGATGATTTCTTAACATTTGATGTTCTTGGTGTCCCACTAATTGAATCTGATCTACTTCTTGTACTTGTTGTTGGTGATGACCAAACTGGTATTGATTGAGAAATTGGTGATGATAATGGTGATATAGATGTTATGGAATTATTTTTGGATAAAAATGAATTTGGTGGTAATTCAGGTACTGGTAATGGAGGTGTTACTGAAGTTTGAATTTTTAATGAAGGTTTTGAACCATTTTTATTTAATCCTATTGGAATTGGTTGTAAAAGAGTTTCCACAGCTTCATTTGATATTGGATTTGATGGATCAGATTCTAAATCACCAATCTTGGGTAAACACCATTTTTGTAAAATATCATAATAACTTAATTTAAATTTATTTTGAACAATTTTAAATATATAAACATTTAATGATTGAACTCTTTGTAATAAAATTGATGATAAAGTTTCTAAATCTGGTCTTGGAATTGGATCTGGTAAATTTGGTAATTTGGAGCAATTTTCATCTTGAATTGATTCAGGTATTGAATCATTTCTTAATTTTTCCACAATCATACAATGTAATTTATAAAAATCTTGATAATACCGACATAAATGTCTTTTTTTACCATTATTTAATTGAACATCAATTCTATACCAATATCTTCCATTATAACATGAAACATTTTTAACTAATGCAGAAATTGGTATCACATCTTGAACTTGTGATGATGATGATGATGCTGGTTCTTGTAAAGTTTTTTGATTTGTTAAATTTGATGAAGTTGAAGTAATTGAATTTGGTGAAGATGGTCTTGATGATGAATTTGAACTTGATGATTGAAATGAAAAATGTTGTTCTTGATCAGATTGTGTTGATGATCTTGAAATTGATTGTTTTGGTGGGATTATATTACTTGGAATTGATGATTTTGGATCTTCTGGATCTTCTTTAGTAATTGGTGTACTTGGAACTAAAGGATCTTCTAATGGACCTGCTGAAGCTAACCAATCTTGATTAAATTTATTATCAACATTTTCATCCATTAAATTTCCTAATCTAACAATTCGAACATAAGATGCAGGAATTAACCCAGGTTGAGAAATTCTACCAATTGGTTTAACAAGAATCCATCCATTACCTTTTCTTTCAATTAATTTTAAAGCTTCACCAACACCAACTGTTAATTCATTACTATGTTCAGATTTAAAATCAAATTTTGTAATTAAAATCACTGCAGTTGTACTTGGAGTTGTTCTTGGGATTGAAGATTTTTCAATGTTATTATTATTGGAAGTATAAATTGAACTAAATGATGATTGTTTAATTAATTTTGGTGAATTAGATGATTGATTATTTTTTTGAGATGAATTTATTGCAGAACTAGTTGATATCATCTTTGGATCAGATATCTGTGAACGATTTATAGTTTTAGATCTTGATAAACTTCTATTAAACATATTTGAAAAGTAAGAATTCTTTGGAATTCTCAAGGGGAATTGATCACTTATATATGAATTGATAAAATAAAATCACTTTTTGGTTACTGCAATCTTGATAGACAATACAAAAAAAGGAACTGAAGCTGGTGGTGGTATAATATGTGATGTTGATCTATTTTGATAAAATTTAGCTGTGGTATGTGCTTTAGTAACTGTGGAAAAGAAAAAACACAAACGGTATGTAGGTGAGTATAAAAGAATGGAGATAAACTTTTTGGTGTAAAAGCTTGGGTATTAAAACAATAACGAATGTGAATGGAACCAAATTGGGTCAGCTAATATGATAAATGAATGGAATAAGATATTATGGAGTTAATGAACAAAACAACAATATAAAAGTAAGCAAATGGGAAACGTTGTTGATATTTAAGTACTTGATCCATTCATCACGTATATCTGTTATTTTTCCACCGAAAGGCAAACAAATTTTTAAACTTTGGAGAATTGGAATGTTTGTGTCGATTGTTTTTCTTTTTTAGTGGTGATCGTATCTACATCTTAAATTCAGGTGCTTCAAAACGCCTCTGAACGCTCCTATATGCATTGGCTCTTACCCTTTTTAGCTTCAAAGGTGTTCAAGCTTTGCAACTTTGTGCGCGACTGTCGGCATATGAACGCAAGGTTGGATATGCATGTGACCTAACTTGTCATATGTAACTTCCTAACCGTCGCACAATATTTAAAAATGGAGATGATTTTAACCATTTTGGTGATTTGAAGTATACTAATTTGAAAGATATGAAGCATTTGAAGACATACAGAAATGAACATTAATGTAACAATCCATAGAGATATCATATCATCAACTAGTATCGTATCATTATCAAGATGAAGAAGAGCTGGTAACTTAGTAAAAGACTAGCTGGTTCACTACTGGAAACTGGCAACTGGAGAGATTCCATAAATAACCATTGTGCCTTGCAAGTTGGAACATGTTGTATAATATAAGAAGAGATCAGAAGCTAGTCTTTTGAGTTCATTCAATTCATTCAACAATAATACTCTCATTCGGATACGAATCACAATTCTTGTTTAGTCGGTTGAGCTAGCTAACAATAGTACTATCTCATTACTATCTCTTGGGCCAATTGTAATTTGTTATCCCAGTTGTTTGTTAGTTCATACTTCAAAGTTCAGATTGTGTAAGTAGTACGGCGTAATTATATGGACTTGGGTGTTGAAACTTGACTTTGCTTAAAGATTTGCATTAATAAAGATCAGACTGGCCGTTTTCTGCATCTGAGACAGTTATGCTTTAGTTAAACTATATAATCGCGATCAGATCATAAAGATTCAAAACTTATATATCTACACTAGTACATGTTAATTAGTTATGAGCTTATATTATTGTTTAAGGTTTAAATGCCCTGATGTTTCATTCTAACTCTGACCAGATGTCTTTTCTCATTACAATTAAGCTTATAAGTTACTATCTCTATTTGAAAGCCTTGCCCTGAATGATGACTTAAAGGACATTCTATATAGACTTACATCATAACATATTAGAACACAATTACTCAAAGAAGTAATCTGTCTAAGATTCCATCTCTTTACAATATAGTTATTTGACATGAAAGCTTTAAGTAATTAGCACTTTATGCTGAACTTCTGCTTCAACAAAACTTTGAAATTGTGGGTCGCTTTAATCCATCTATACTTTAAAAGTTCAATGGGTTAAATGGCTAAATGGTTAAATAGAAAGTAGAGCTTTAGCCTTTGAGGTTCTTTCCGAGTTAAGTTGACTTGCAGCGCCAAAAATGGTGAACAGTGAGCACTTATACACAAACAACTCAAAATACGATCTTAAGATCGTACCTAGTACCTGTTTGAGCTGTGTAGAGTGTACGAGTCACAAGTTATAATTGTCATGTTATACAAGGATCTTAAAGCTGGTTAACAATTGAAAATCATACTTAGATCTTGTCTTAATATGTGAACAATAGATCAAGATTCGAAACAAATTGTATCTATATTTATAGTATGGTGTACTTATAAAAACATACGCTTGTCAAATATCCCCTAGAAACACCATGTAATCTACATCATATGATCTATAAATTATCAAAGTTCAAGCACCTCAAGACACAATACACTCAAGACTCAATATTCTCATCAGCTCTTTTTGTTGGAAATATCTGGAAGTTAAATTCAAGGGTTTTAACTTTTGAAGTCCAGATTTGAATTGAGCGTACTTTGAGACTTCAAAATAGCCGCTAATGATCAAGTGGATATATACGGTATATAAACTACAAAGCCTTGTAGCTGGAAATCAAGATCCTAGATTCTTGGTACAAAAGCTGTTTCATTCAGTTATTCATTTAGCAACCCATACATGATACTTTGAACTTTGAAGTTCTAACAATGCTTGTTGATTGCATCTCGGTAGATTTATGATTGATCATAGTATCATAGTACTCCAAAACATAAACAAACATTCAACCAAACATAACTACAAATGCGTTGTACTCTACGGCAACTACCAACTACTTTCAGATTGCATCTGACATCTGACAGATTACAAATCATAATACGTGTAAACTTTAAAGCTTGTCCATATCTAATGATTTTTGATCTAATGTTCAGCGGAGGAAACTTTGAACTGTTTGAACTCGAAGTTTATTATTCATATGTAGCTATCTCTTCTATGACTCCGTAAAGAGTATGGACGTATGAAGAGTTGCCAATAGCTCAACTGTTTGAAGCTTGAAGTTATGTACTTCACTATATTGAGTCTTGATGTCTTGACGTCTTGACTCTTGATGGCTTGATTATATGTTGTTGTGCATGTTCTGGAATATTTTGGTACACTATATAGCTGTATACGGGATACAGATGAATCCCGAAGTTATATATAAAAACAAAATTTGTACATACAGCTCACGCACCTTTGTTCAAATCAATCGTACACTGTCAGAATTTAGAAGTTAGAGCTCAAATGATCACACATTTTATGATTTGGTATGATGTTTCTGTTTATTTGAAAGAATTTGAATACTGTGTGTGTGTTTTTCAAACCTATCAATCTAATTTCAAGACATTCTACGTTAAGTTGCCTAGCTCTTCTCTATTGTTAAGCTCTCTCAAGTATCAAGGTTGTCTCACTTTAAGAATTATTAAAGTCGATCTATAATCAATTTATAAACTTTTAATTAAACATTTGGAAAGCAGATAATTAACTTTCTATAGCTTCTTTCATTCGACCATAAATTAGATTATACATTAAATTACATGGGAACACCGGAACACTTACTATGTTTAGTCCTCAAAAGTTACATTTGAAGGTAGATATAAGCAAGATCTAAGTCAAATATTATTGACGTTTTCCATGATTCTTGATGATCATGATCAACATATTTGAAGCATCAGTGTAAAAGTGTTGAAAACAAGAGTACTACTACGAGATTAACATGAAGGAACAGGATCGCTTTGATCTTGTCTTCTTAGTTGTTCTTCATATCCAATTAGTATCGAATCATCAAGGTAGAAGCAGTTTCCCGATATCTTGTCAATTTTAATAACCAACAAGTAACAAGATGTTATCAATCATTATAATTTAGAAGCCAAGCTTAGGGCGTAAGTAAACAACTAATATCAACATGATAGAAACTTCTCTCGTAAGTTGTTATTATTCCAAACATCTCACTTGAACCTCGGGGTTTCCATGCTAATGGACAATGGATTATAATAGTAGCCATGGTTATCCACAAGCTTTTCAAGATACGTAAACAAAGCATAAAAAATAACATCACCGAGTTCAAGCATTGGTCAATATGACATCGCTGCAGACACAGGGATCAGATAGTTGAGCTTTCAGGGTCACCCACTATACTTTCGTGAATCCTTGGTAGCTTCTTCACCATTGGCCTCTTGCACTTTGTACCCTTGTAGCCTTGAATCTTGATCCCTTGATCTCAGAGTTTACTTCCTGTTCAAGCTTCACGTACTTTATCTTTTAACTTTTGTTTACTTTTTTGGTTTTTTGTACCGCGTTGATTCGCGAATCAATTGTACTACGAGTGATTATGTAATACTATTTGTTATTTCAGTTACCTTGACAACAAATTTTACTTGAAAAAATCAACAAAAAACCAAAACAAAAAAATAACATAAACGCGATCAGAAATTAAACTTGAATTTGATACAACATTGAACAAACCACAGGGAAAAGAGGCAGAATCAGCGCTAACATCACCATCAACATCACCATCAACATTCACTAGACAAGCACACACGCTTCCTTCAATCACTGCCAGATCATGTCTCAAGATAACTACTACAAGCGCTCAAGAAGCGATGTTAATGTCCCACTGTCCCAAATGGATCTAAATCAAGTTCATAATGTATCAAACATACCTCAATTATCATCAGGTTTGAAAAAACCTTCCAATAGAGCGTCTGCTAGGCAATCCATGATAGGTGCTCCCCGTCTTAATAACCCTGTTCCAAGTCTTAAAAGAAATTCTTCCATTGGTGTTAATGAAATGGTTCAACAAAGTGCAATTCGTAATGGGGGAAGAAAAAGTTTAGCTACAATGAGTTCATCTGTATCACGTCCAAATAATAGAACTTCTTCATTTGGTTTAGCCTCTTTATCACAATCAAAAGATCCACGTCCTTTACGTGATAGAAATTTCCAAGCTACAATTCAACAAGATATCTTTGAATATCTGGTCAATAATAATTTTGAAACTGACATGAGACACCCTTTAAGTTTAAAATCATTGAAAAATCCAACTCAAAAGGATTTTGTTATGATGTTCAATTTCTTGTATAAGAAAGTTGATCCAGGTTATAAATTTTCCAAGAGTATTGAACATGAAGTTTATTATGTTTTGAAAAGTATCAAATATCCATACCTTGAAACTATTAATAAATCACAAATATCTGCTGTTGGTGGTCAAAATTGGCCTGTATTCTTAGGAATCCTTCATTGGTTAGTTAAATTAATTTCCAAAATTGAAGCAATTTCTTCAATTGAGTTCTTAGATGATGATTTAGATGATGATTTTAAAGAAGATGTTAGAGAAGATGATCCAGATCAAGACAAAATTTTCATGAAATATATTTTGTCAGCATATAGACAATATATTAAAGATACTGATGATTTTTCTGGTGTTCAAGCTATAATGAAGGCTGAATATGCTAAAAAAAGTGAAGATTTTGTTAAAAATAGTGAAATTTTAGCTCAGGAAAACATTGGATTAAAAGAAAGATATCAAACATTACGAGCTGAAGCTGAAGTTATAGAACTGGCTGAAAAGAAAACTGATGCACTTACATCAGATTTATATAAATTTGAAAACTATATAAAATCAATGGAAAATAGAAGATCAAAATGGACAGCTATTATACAACAAATTAAAAATGAATTAGAAAGTTCAGAAAAGAATCTTGCAAAATGTGAAGAAGAAAAAAAAATTATACAAGATCAAATATCTGCTCAAGGTCTGACACCAAATGATATAGATAGAATGAATAATGAAAGAGATAGAATTTCCAAATCAATAGATGCAGTTAATTTGAGATTAGGTGAATTATCAACAGTTGTTCATTCAAAAGAATTAGAAGCTCAACAAGCATTCGAAGAATTGTCAACTGCTGCTAAAGAATATAATTTCAATATTTATACAATTGCTTCAACATCTTCTGATATAGATGCTTCACAATTTGTGGTAAAAATTGATAATCTTATGAGTGAAGAAAAATTAGGTTTAAGACCTGATGCATTATTAGATGGTCAAGATATTGGTACAGATTTCCGTGGTAGATTACAAAAATTGAAAATTTTAATAAATTCAAGAATTCATGAAACTCAAAATCAAAGTATTGAATTACAAGAAGAATTAGATTCTATCAATGAAACTATTAATGAAAAAGCTGAACAAATTGAATCATTAGAGAACAATTTATCAAGAAATAAAATGGAATATGATAAAATGTATGATACAATGACACAAACTATAAATCGTTATCATGCAGAAATTGAAAGATTACAAGGTGAAATTCAAGATTTACAATCAAATTCTAAACAAAGTACGTTATTATTAGAACAACAAGTTAAAACAGTTGAAATGGAATATCAAAGATATTTAAGTAATATTCAACAAGAAAGAGAAATTTTACATTCAAAAGCTCAAAAAATGATGGATGATGTGATTACTTTCAAATTAAACATCCAAAATTCATTGGATGATTTAGAAGGTAAAACTATTGAAGAGATAGAAAAACATAGAAATGGTGAATTTTAATACAAAAAGTACTAATGTATAATGACTTTGATTTGTTTTTGCAGTTTATTTATTTCGAAGGGTAATGGAGTTTTTTTTTAATTATATGGTTTACAATTTTGTATTATATATATAATCGTTATTAATTTGACATTGTTATTGACATTTATATAAAGTTGTATATACAACAATGTAGTTTTAAAAATTGTTTTAATCGTATCCCATGTAAGTAATATATAATATATTAACTAAATTGTTTGTTTGTTCTTTCTAGTTTTTATGATGAAATCAATATCATCATGATATAGTAATAAATAAAAATCAATGACGAAATATAACATTGTCATCATTTCTTAGCTTTCTTATAATACATTTTTTGAATCAAAGGATGATGTTCCTTCAATTCTTTATTCTTATTCGAACTGTATTCAATATATGCCATATCTTCACCACCAGCCAAACTTGCCAATGAACCAGCAGTTCTTTGAGCTTTAACTTTACCATTATTACTACGTTTAGTAACATTATTACCACGACCAACTGAATTATCAGCATCATCACCAACTTCTAAACTTGCAGCATCTTCATTCTTTAATAACACTTCTTGTAATAATTCTCTTCTTTCTCTTGCTGATGCATATGCTAAATCTGGTAAACTTTCCATACCATGTAAATGTGTAATAACTTTAAAAGCATAACCTTGATCAACAAGGAATGCTTGTCTTTTAGTAGAATAATACATTTCTTGTGTATCTTTTGAAACTAATGAATAGAAAAATGCATTAAAACCTTCATCATTTCTTCTCTTGGCTCTTAAGATTCTACCTAATCTTTGAGCTTCTTGACGACGTGAACCATAATGAGATGAAATTTGAATTAAACAAGTAGCTTCTGGTAAATCA
Organism: Hansenula ciferrii; assembly: GCF_000313485.1. Classification (NCBI taxonomy): domain Eukaryota; kingdom Fungi; phylum Ascomycota; class Saccharomycetes; order Phaffomycetales; family Wickerhamomycetaceae; genus Hansenula; species Hansenula ciferrii. The sequence continues at coordinate 91,344 of NW_011887587.1, read as the reverse complement.
ATTGATGTATCACCAACTTTTGATAAGAAAATTGTATTAACTTGATCATTATATTGGAAATTTTGTAAAATATTCATACGTTCTTGTTGTGGAGTTGAACCATAAATAAATGGTTTACCTAATTTTAAAGCATATTCTTGTAATGCATAAACATTATCAGCGAAAACAATAATTTTATCACCACGTTTTTCATGATATTGAATTAAGAATTGACATGCTTGAAATTTAGTTGGATTCATAATATATAATAACATTCTTTTACGTGCACTTTCACGTAAATATTCTTGATAAAATTCAGCAGTCATTGGACACCAAACTTCTGCACATTGAACATTTGCAATATGACCTTTTTGCGCAAGATCCATCCAATTAGCTTCATATAATTTAGGGCCAATTAAGAAATTCAAATCACTAATTTTATCATCTTCTCTAACTAAAGTAGCAGTTAATCCTAATTTAGCATGTGCAGCAATAGTTGTAACAACTCTTCTAAACATAGCAGCAGGAACAACATGAACTTCATCCAAAATAATAAACCCCCATTCTCTTGAAGTTAAGAAATCCATAACTTTTTGAGAATCATGAGATCTATTTCTTGTATTAGCAACCATTGAATAAGTTGAAACAACTAACCCAGATTCACTATGAAACATTTCTTTATTATCAGATGTGAAAACTGCAACACTTTCAGGTTGAATTGTACACCATTGTAAAAATTGTTGTCTCCATTGCATAACTGAAACAGATGAAGTACATAAAACAATTGTTGATTTTCTAATAGTACATGCAGCAGTAATACCAACTAAAGTTTTACCAGCACCACATGGAAGCACAATAATACCAGATCTTGCACGACCATTACCAAACATCTTACTTAATGATTTTTCTTGATAAGGTCTAATTTGTGTTGATGGTTTTAAATCAATATCTAGATCTGGATTTCTTTGATCATTACGGAAATCATATTCTTCTAAAACAGGATAATCAATTTCTTGACATCTTTTTTTAACAATTTCCACGGAATCATTTGAAATTTCAAATGAATGAACAGCATCAATATCATCCTCTTCTATATCATCTTCTTTAGCACCAACAACAGATGCATAAATATCTTCTACTGTACCATCTGTTTGTCCTTCTTGTCCATTTGATGGTTTAGTTCCTGGTATTTTCAAATCACCTTGTTCTGGAGCTTTACCTGAAGTTAATCCATTAGCAGAATCTGATGAATCTATTCTTAACGGACCCAAAACTTCATCTTTTAATAACATTTGTAAAATATCAGCCTGTGTACTTTCCACAAAATATCTATTATGTTTTAAAACTAATTTAACTTTACCATAAGAAATTGTAGCACCTTTAATAAAATCCACAATTGATGTGGCAACTGGAACTTTTGAAAGACGATTCAAAACTGATATGATATCATCAGTTTCTAAACCAACAGAAACAGCAGCATAAAGAGAATAAGCAGTTATACGATATTCATGAATATGACTTGGTCTACTAATTGGTTCAGCAATTGTAACTAAGAAATCTTGAGCTTGTTCAGCTAATGGTGAAAAACTTTCCAATATAATTCTACCATCACTTGGAGAAATCCAAATTGGTCTTGAAGCATGATCTGGTTTTAATTTTAAATATGAAAAATCATTTTTATTAAACATTTTAGATACAACATCTGGTACATAATCAGGTGGAATATCTAAATTTGGACCAGCTTCAACCAACACATCTTCATCTTCTGCATCCTGTTGTTTCCTTTTTGTTCCTCTATTAGCAGTGGGGTTTTTTATCTTTAATGGAGCTTTTGGTTTTTTGTAATCATCATCTTCTTCTTCTTCAATTTCAGACATACTAGTATTAGTATCATCTGAAAAATCATCATCTGGGTTAACTAATTCATTGTAATTTTTGCGAGCACCTGAACGAAGAGACATGATAAGCAATGATAGGATATCTGATGATTTATCTAGTCTGAACTCGATCAAACTGATGCTAGAATCTCAATCCTGCTCAAATAAATTGAAGGCAAACTAAAACTCATATATTATCTTTATTATAAATTCAAAAGATCAATAAACCCAGACACCAATGTAAAAAAATATTACATAATCATTTATTCAACAATTCAAATTTATATTATATTAAAATTAAGTTAAATTACTTGAAATTATAAAGATTATTAAAGCTATTTGATGTTCTATATGCTAGTGTTATGTACTTGGTAGCTAAATAACTGATCAAAAAGTATTGTTGAGTAAAAAAATCTAGTGAAATAAATATATTCTATTGTACATATGAATGAAAGTAATTCTTTAATCAGTGAATTTATAAGAACCTGAAGCCATAGTGATGGAACCACCTTTATAAGAACCTCTTTTCATTTTATTTTTACCCTTTGTGAAATCTTTACCTCTAACCATACCTAATTTTTCATTAGCTTTTTCACCCCAAGTACCAGCAGCACCTTTATAAGTATTATCTTGTAAAGCTTCACCTTCAAATGAGATTTTTGATCTATCTATTCTTGAGAAATGTTTACGTTGACCTGGTTTTAATTCTGGTTCTTGGAAAGCTGGGATTGAATTTTCACGACTCGATAATGAAGCTGTACCTGAACTTGGTTCTGGTTTTTCTTCAATTTTTTGTTTCTTATTTGATTTTTTTGATGATTCATCTTCTGATGATGATGAAGAGTCTGAATCTGAATCTGAGGATGAGTCTGATGATGAAGATGAAGATGAGGATTCTGAATCTGAACGAGCTCTTTTCTTACTTGTTTCTTTCTTTTCTTCTTCAGAATCTGATGAGGATGAATCACTGTCTGAGGATGATGATGAGTCTGAATCTGAGGAGCTTGAGCTTGAGTCTGAGGATGATGAATCTGATGATGATGATGATTTTGATTCTAATTTTTCAGCGGCTTTGGTTTCAGTTTCTGATTCTGATGAACTTGAATCTGAATCTGAGGATGAGGATGATGAGGATGATGATGAGTCTGAGTCTGAAGAGCTTGAACTTGAACCAGATTCTGAATCTGATGATGATGAATCTGAACTTTCTTTCTTTTCTTCAATCTTCTTTGGTTCTTCTTTAGCTTCTTCTTCAGCGTCTGAATCTGAATCTGAGTCTGAATCTGAAGATTCACTTTCAGAACTTGAACTTGATTCATCATCTGATTCTGAACCTGAATCTGAATCTGAGGATTCTTCAGATTTTCCAGTTTCTTTTGATTCTTCAATTTTTTGTAAAAGTTCTTCTAATTTACCTTCTGGTTGAACTAAATTAACATTTTTTTTTTCAATTTCTTTCTTTAATTTCTTTGTAATTGAAGTGAATTCATTACGTTCAAGGTAATCAACCACAAGTGAAAGGATTTCTTGTTGTGAAGCCATCTTCTTTTTTAAATGAATGAATATATTTTTGTTGAATAAAACTTGCCACAATTCTTTTAATTTTAATGGAGAGAAATATTTCAAATTTTTAAATTTTTTTTTTTCCTATCAAAATTTACTATGGAAAAAAAGAAAAAAAAAATTAAAAGATGGTGGTTCGTGCACTCAATCAACACTTTTATAAGCTACAACAACAATTAAATTAACAGTATTCATTATATGTTCATTAAATATTCATAAATTGTTAATTCATATCATTCATAATCTTGAAGAATATAGTTTTTTATAATTCTCTTCAAAAAGTTCACGATAAGGTTTCCCTAAATCTTGATCAATATTACCATTTTGACCATCAACATTATTATTCAAACTATCAAGAATAACTTTAATAATACTACCAGGTGCTTCACAATTTAATAAATGACCACCATCTATATCCAAAGGTTTAACATATTTCAATTGATTTCTTATTTTTTCTGAACTTCCTTCTGGTGTCCAAGTTGATTGTTTCCCCATTACATGAATCACTGGTACGTTAACATTTGATAAAACTTCTTTCCATATCTTAATTGCAGGGCCTCCACATAGGTAACAAATCATTTGATGTTCTTTTGAAGTTTTAGCATAAGTTGAACCATCTTTTTTAATAATTTTCTCAGATTCTAAAAAATCATCAAGAATTTCTTTATTAAAATTTTTAAATATACTTTTTTTTCTAAAATAAGAATCAAATTCATTTTCACTAGGGAATTCTGTTTTAATAATCTTATTTAAAGAACGATTCATCTTTTCCATTTTAGCAGTATATGAATCATCACCATAAATCACAGGTTCAATAATTATAGCATGTTCAAACATCAATGGAGCCAAAGTACAAGCATAAAGAGATTGATACCCACCCATAGAATGACCAATAACAACATTACTACCTTGTAACCTTAGACTTTTAGCCACTTGAATCAAATCATGAGCACCTTCTCTCCAATCAGCAGCATAACCTAATCTACCATTATTTTCAACTGCACTTTCACCATGACTAACCAAATCAATAGCTACAGCGTTAACTAATTGCCATGATAAAGAATCTTCATTATCTTCCGAGTATTGGAATAATCTCTTGATATGATATTGCCATATAGCTTTAGTCATCCCAGTACCAGCCATAAAGAATAAATTAACAGCTCTTCTATGATTACTCTTTCTATCTCTTTTTAATCTATAATGATCAAACACAACAGCTAATGAAGCACCACTAGGTATAGTTGAATGCAGTGTCATTCTTGGGAATTCAGCTTCCACCACTTTCACATACTTATCATATGGTTTTGACATGTCTTTGATGATTTGTTTAGTATACATCATGAATATCAAGAAGAAGATAATAACGGGGCAATCATTTACCTTTATACAATCAACAAAATATTGGCATCACCACTATCACCACCACAAAGTTTAAACAATAGACATTGATTACTTTTCTTTTCGGCTATTTCTTGATTGTCACTAAATTCTGATTTGCTTTTAATTTGCCGTAGTCTTTATGAGTGTTTTTGCCAAACATCACGTATTCAAAAAACAATTTGGAAAGACCGAAAGACCCCTCATATATTTAAAATTCGAGGGATTTGACTGTCATTTACAAAAGTGTCATTATACATTATAATAATTAATATACCCGTATATTCGCATTTATTTAACCGTCCTTGAAAAAATTATATAAATATTAGTTATAGTTTGGCTAATGGAGCCTTTAATTGTTCATGATTTGATGGTACCTGTACCTCTTTGATCTCTCCTACCCTTTGTTGTTGTTGTCTTTTTTTCTTTCTAAAGACAAGATTCTTCTTTGCATGTTCATTATATCCTTTATTGAACAATGTAGTATATTCTTTATGATTTAATTGTGGACGATCAGTAAAATCAACTTCATCAGTATTTAAGATATATTTATTTAATGATTTTATAATTATCCCCAAGATATCTTCTGGATGTTCACCGTTAACTAAATGTCTTCCATGTGGGATATTATAAGGATCTAATTGTTTTATATGATTTCTAAAAATTTTAGCATGAGCTGGTATAGTCCAATCTGATTTATCACCTTGGATATGAACCAATGGAATATCAATTCTTTCAACAACATCTAATCCAATTGGAACTACTTTTTTGGATGATGTATATGAAATCATTTGTAATTGTTTATTAGTCTTCGTGGAAACTTTACCATCTGAATGAATTAATTTTTCAGATTCAATGAGATCATGTAAGATTTCTTTATTAAATTTAGTGAAGAATCCTTTATTCTGGAAATAATCATTAAATGAACTTTCATTTGGGAATTCAGTTATTAAAGCACGATCAACAACAGCCATTAAATTATCCCACATTATTTCAATCTCTTTATTCATATATCTTTCACCAATATTTGATACTGGTTCAATTAAAATCATAAATCTAAATAATGCAGGTGATAAAGATGCAGCAAACATTGTATGAAATCCACCCATTGAATGTCCTACACCAATATTAAAACCTTCAAAATTTAATTGATTAGCAATCTTATTCAAGTCTCTACCACCATCTCTCCAATCATATTCATAACCTAATTTCCCATTATTTAAAATTGCAGATTCACCATGAGTTGCAGAATCAATAGCAATAATATTATTAATTTGCCAACTTAATTCAGGATGATTAAATGAATAACTCATTAATCTTTTAGCATAATATTTCCAAATGGATTTATTCATACCTGTTCCATGACAAAAATATAAATTTATTGGATGTCTCTTGGGATCTTTAAACTGTGGACGAATCTTATAATGATCCACAACTAGTTGTAATTTAGAATTTGGGGGTAATGTTGAATATTTAGTGAATCTAGGGAAAGCCCCATCAAAGACTCTTTCAAACTTATCATAAGTTAAAGACATTTTCTCTTTAATATTATATTGATACTATGATATTATGGGTGAAACTTCAAGGAGAACAAGAGATTTGGAATAAGCAAGTAATATACGAACAACCAGACACACAGTAGAACAATCAGAGCTTTGCAGATACTATACTAGCACAGAATAACCAGTTTACCAACCAACTTTTCAATGGATAACCAGTCTAAACTCTGAGCTTCTTCTACCTTAACAATAAATAAATAAAACATAAATCTAAACAAAATGCAATTTAAGAAATCAAACAGATTTATAATTTGAAATCGAAATCCGTGTTTTCTTGTCTTCGCTTAGTGGGATTCACAATTACGCTAAAAATTGAAAAACGAGCATCCCGAAATTTGAAATCCCTTCTTATCTCATCAACTCCAAATTCTGTCACATAAAGGAACATAATAACGCATGTAACAAGCAGTCCTTTACCAGGCAACATAGGTAGCTTCCATTTCGTCAGTATATTACTTTAAGTAGTAAGCACTTGTCAGACTAATGGCCCATATATCATAGATCTGATCCAGTGTTGAAGATTGAAAATTGTCGAATTAGTACCTTGTCACTACATTTCTTAACTACTGTAAATCATGCTTAGTAAAACATGCACGGACTATTATAAGAATGGTATTTAACTAAAATGTATTAAAACAATATTGGAACTAAACATTAGATCATGATTCATTATATGGAAACTGGTGTTATTTGTGAGTTGAATAAGTGATAAAAAGACTCACTATATTGGGTATAAAAAAATTTATAATAATTGTAAATTGTGAAAATTGTGAAAAAAATATTAATACCTTTGTTTGTGAGATGTAAATTAAGAATCTGGATTACTATCAGTCCTTATATCAACTTCTTCATCTGTTTCAACATTCGTATCAGCATTCGTATCATTTGAAGAAGGTTGTTGTATTGTTTGAGAACCTTGTGAAGTTTGAGATAATTCTTGAGTTGAAATATCTTCTTCATCCGTAGTATTTGATTCTTCATATTCTGTATCACTATCAGTTTCAATAGCATTATCATTATTAGGTACTGATTGATGTTGTGAACTTGAATTTGAATGACTTGATAAACTTTCTCCAAATGATAATTTTTGCTTTGGTAAATGTTGTTGATTTGAAGTATTTAATTCTAATTTAGATTTAAAACTTTGAGGTGATGATAATGACATTAAACTTTCTATAGCTTCTGCCTCAGGGTTTTGATTCTTATCTTGTTGAAATTTATTTGCATCTATTCTTAAATTGGTTTGTAAATTTGGTCTTTTTTTAGGTGATCTTGATTTTGATATAGCTTGTAAAAATGCTCTATTTGCTGAACCATCATCATTTTCAAATTCATTTATATGAAGAGAATGATCAATTTTAATCTTTGTTGGGGATTTAAGTAAATTATTTGAATTTGGTTTTGTAATTTTTGATGGTGATTTATTTTTACGTGGTGATGATTTAACTTGAAGATGATTCTGTTGTTGTTGTTGTGTACTATCCCAAAATTCTTCATATGTTTTAGGATCCCCTTTTCTCTGTGAAGATACTAATTCATGGAATGGTTCATCTAAATCAGAATCTTTATTCATTACATTTTTTTCTAATTCATCTAAAGATTGATTAGCCCAACCATGTTGATATTTAACAAATGCATAACTTAACCTTGCTTTTAAAGTTGAAGAAATTTGTCTAATTGGAGGTTTTTCTAATTCTTCTTGATCATCTCTATGAAATTGTGATGGTGATTTTAAAGGTGATGTTGTTAAATCTGTATTAGTCTTACCAGAAAATGGAGTTTGTGGAACATTTGATAATCTAAATTTACCTGATGAATTTAATGAAGGTGTAGTTGGTGGTAAATTTGGTATAAGATCACCTGGTGATTGGAAATTACCAATTGATAATTTCCTTCTTTGAGATGGAGGTGTTTGAGGTATTATATCTTCTTGTTTTTTATCATCATTATTATTAGAATCTGATGTAATTGATGATGAACGTTTCTTTCTTTCAGGTGTAGAAGGTATCACTGGTTCTTTAACTAATTCTTGTTCTCTTTTTGGTGATTTTATAATTGAATTATCTGGTTCTGTCATGTTTATAGTATATCTTTTATTAATCCGAAATGACTTATAATCAAAATAGTACTTGTGAATACTCTCAACTTTCTCTATATGTTAAAACTTCTACTTCTTTACAGCCACTATACTCTTTAAATCTACTTTTCAAATGACTTTAACAATGTGTCTGAATAGGAGGCAAATTTTAAAATATGACTCGTTGATAATGATTAATACCCGAATGTAAACACAATATTTTTAAAGAAAAACAAAAAAAGGGATTGGAATTATGTCTCAAAAAGATGCTATGATAATCTATGAAATGACGATGCAATAATTGATAGTAACTATGGTTATTTGAAAGCCTTTAAAAGATGTAACAATTCAAAATGTATATCCAGTGTCCACTGTCTATAATAATTATGGCTGTAGCGGTTTTTATTTGTATTTTGAATTTTAAAATTGTTTCTATAACAACAAAATTTCTTCTTTTTTATGGAAATTCGCTAACTTTTTAATTTTTATTTGAAACTCGAAATTTGGTGGTTTTCTAAATTTTTTACCAAAACAAAAACAACACGAAAAAAATTGACCGTTTAAGGAAATTCGACGTTTTGGGATTATGATAAATTACATCAATTTGAGGTTTAACATGTGAATGGGTGTACGTTATTTAATGTCTTTAAGTGACTTGTGAATCAATTGATATTTGAAATTGGATACTCCTATGTCAGTCACAAGATAATCTCATGTGTGTTCATATGTTCCCATGGGGCTGGTTCTAACTTGCTGGTTTAGTCCCTACTTGGAAGTTGAGTATGAATTTCAATCGAGAACTTAAAAAGAACTTTACGTAAGTACAAAGGTACGTAGGTACGCTTAGCCGGCTATAACGAGATAGGTACGCTTTATCAACTTGTATTTTTAGTTGGACTGATAAGTTGCAACTTGCTATCGTATGAGACAGCTAGAAAATACAATTACTTGTTAAATACTTACAGACCTCCTTTTATAGCTGTCTTAAACGTCTGAATCTGGATGTGAAAGACATTTCACAAAATTAGTTTGAAATTATCCAACTACGTCTACAATCAATTGATAACAATATATGTATATAAGCTAGCTGTGATAGTATATATAGCTATACTGAAAAGACTATATCAATTGATCGATTGAAAGGGCCCTCATCAAAATCATATTCATTCTAATACCTAGGTTATGTAAAATTGGTTAAAATTTTTTTATAAATTCTTTGCAATTCACCATTATGAATTTGAATCCAATCATGATTATAACATTCTAAAATGTCTAACCTTTTATCAATATTAACACGTAGTAAAGATGAAACAAAATCTTTAGCTAAAAGTGAAACTTTTGACCATTGTCTTAATTTAAAATTTAATTGACCTTTTTTAGCACTTTTAATAATATTTAATTCATTACCATCTTCATAAAATGGTGAAATTCCACTAAGCATAATATGACTTATAATACCTAATGACCAAATATCACATTTTGAATCATAACCTCTTTTAACAAGTGATGATTTAGTTAATATACCTTTTTTAAAATCAGGATTTTTTTTCAAATCAAATCCAACTTCTGGTGCACAATATTCAGGTGTACCAACAACAGTAAACATTCTTCTCTTTGTTGAACAAATTGATTTAGCTATACCAAAATCTGCTAAAACAACTTTAGTGAAAGGTTCTGGTGTAGCTAATAAAATATTATCTAATTTTAAATCTCTATGAACTATTCCATTTTGATGAAGATAACGTAATGCATTTGTGATTTGATAAACTATAACTAATGCTTCAAATTCTGGTATTGAACATAATGAATTACCTTTAGCTAAATATGAAAAAAGATCACCACCACAGATTCTGGTTGATATTTGTTAGTATCTGTATATATAGTGATTCAAGCTGTGTTTTTTAATACTTACAAGTCTTCAAAGATATATAAATGCTCACCAATATGATTAGCTTCATGAACTTTTATGATATTTGGCTATAATAATGTTTGTTAGTATGTTATTGAGTCTTTTCATAAAAATATATCAGAAGCTTGTCAACATACATGATCCAATTTTAATAAAACTTTAGCTTCAAATTGAATTAAATTAGTTCTATTCTTTATGATTTTTACAGCACATAATTTGGAATCTTGTTTCCTTTTAGATACAAAGACCTTTTGAAAAGTTAGTTGATCATCAGCATTATCAATCGAATATAAGTATATCTTAGGTATCATCTCATACGTATCCAAAGGTACCATTTCCTAAGATCCTATTACTTATTGACCATCCAGGTAACTCTTTGACAATAGAACTTTCATTCATTATAGCATCACCATATTCAGCTTCTTGATTACCAAAGATTGATTGATATTCAAGTTCAATACCATATTCAATTGCAATTGTATCTAAATGATTCAATAACACTGTAGAGTTCTTAGCAATCTTAACATCATTGATATAAGTACCATTTAATGAAACATCTTTCAAATAGATTAAAGGAATTGAATTATCATCAAATTGAATACTCCAAATGACACAATGAGTACCTGAAATGGCTGGATGATTAATTGTTATTGTATTACCAACGTTTCTTCCAATTGATGTTTTTTGATTTTTTATTATTGGGAATGAATCTTCAATTCCTGTATCAACTTCACCAAATTCATTGAATCTATCAAGAACAATAAGTTCACCAAATTGTGGAATGTCTTCTTCAATCAGTGCCATATTAAATTTCGTCTACCTTAAAGATCGATCTGATTCAGCTAATGGAACAGAATTGACCCAGCTTTAAACCAACGTCAATATCAACATGATTTCAATATAACAACAAACACTTTAAAGTAATTTTCACACCAAATTAAATAATTAGCCGCCAACATGATTCAAAAGTTTTTGTTTTTCATATTGGGATCTGAATATATCTGATAATTTGCCGCTGACACCAAAAAAAAATGCTTTTCCTAACTAAAACAACCAATAAAAAGCTCAAAACTTCGGAATTGAAATTCGTACATAGTCAAATAGATTGGATGAATTATAAAAATTAAAACTATTCCTTTGAATCACTTCCCTTTAGAAGATCAAGGGCGAAAATAGCAAAAAGAAAATAATCGGGCCGAGCAGGGAATTGAACCCTGGGCCACTCGCATGCTTGTGGATATTAGATTGAGTGAACCCAATCTTCGCCCAAAGCGAGTATCATACCACTAGACCACACGGCCGAATTATAAAATTTGAAAATGTGCTGTTTTTTGCGTTCTGCAGCCCCCATTATGGTTCGGCCACCGTCAATTTCTGCTTTGGGCAAAAGGTAAACAAACATTTTTGTTGATGTTTTTCTTTTATATCAACTAAATTAAAGGTTGAAACATGAAAGTTTTGACAGACACCTTCATTAATCAACTATCAAATAGAGAACACAATAAGTGAAAAAGCATATTAATCATGGAAGAGTTTGGCGCTCGAGATATAAACAAGCCAAATGACGATGGGATCTCGTCAGGAAGATTAAACTTATTATCATCACCTTTGAAGATTTCATTAGCCAGTACACAGTCTCAACAGCAACAACAACAATTACAATTACAACATATCAACAAATCCTTGAGATCCAGTACATCTGCCATTGCAACACCGCAAGAGGAAAATGGTGATTTTGCAGTGATATCAAATCAATTTACAAGTCTTATTGAACAATTATCTAAAATTTATACTGAAATTGGTTATTCTAAAAATGATATACAAAAAAATGAAAAGAAATTATTCACAGCGGTATCTAATACATTTGATCAGTTTTTGGAAGATTCATTGAATTATAAAAATGATTTGATTAAACAAAATAATGAAATCACAACAAACTTGAAAATCATTTTAAACATTCTTGATGATCCAACTGGTAATAAATCTATACCTGATTTATATTTGAGGAATCTAGTTGTTAAAGAAAACCAAGAAACTTCAACTCTATTGAGTAAGAAAAAATCATTGAATATAGCGGTGAATCATGTTATGGGGAAATATCAAAGTACAATGTTAAAATATTTAGAAAACTGTATGAAATTAAACAAAATCCAATCAAGACTTGGTGATGATGTTGTTTCAAATGATGATGGAAAAGCTTTAAATATACCAAATTTAGAAAACTCAATAAGTATCTTCAATGTTTTTGAATCTTCAACTTCAAGTTCTGAGATTTATGAAATGGTTGCATCAGATCCAGAAACTTTTTTCCAAAATTTATCATTATGTGACTTATCAATTATTAAATTTGATTTAATTACTTCCAAGACACAATTTTGTGAAAATCAAATCCATGAAAGATTAATATTAGTACAATCGTTATCATCTGAGATTATTGAACTCTCAAAAGAATTGGAAATTGATTATAATAATGATTACATCACATTAGCAGAAACAATACAAACATTCACAACACCAAATACTGATCTCAATCAATTCAACATAGGACAAGATATAATCAATGAATTAGAACGTGTAATTCAAGAACTAAAATCAATAAAAGAATCTAGATTCGAACAAAAACAAACATATCAAAAACAATGTGAAGAATTATGGGTTAAATTAGGTGAAGAACAAAGTCAAATTGAAAATTTCCAATACATCAATAAATCATTATCAATTATTAGTATACAAAACTATGAATCAGAGCTAGAAAGACTTTTGGAGCTGAAGAAAGTCCTAATGAAAGATCTTATACTCGACGCAAGAAATAAAATAACAGAATTTTGGGATTTATTATTTTATTCTGATGAAGAAAGAGATAAATTTTCACCATTTAAAAGAGAGATTTATGATGATCAAACATTAAGTGAACATGAAGAACAAATTGAATCTTTATCTAAGAAATATGAAACTTATAAACCAATATTGGATGGTGTTCAACAATTTAAAGATTTGATACAAGATAAACAACAATTAGAAATTAGTTCAAAAGATTCTTCAAGATTATTACAAAGAAATTCACATAAAATCTTAATGGAGGAAGAAAAAATTAGAAAAAGATTATCAAGACAATTACCAAAAATTGTGGAATCTTTAAAAATTAAATTAAATGAATTTGAAAAAAATTATGGTTATCAATTTACATTTGTTGATTCAGAAATTTTATCACAAATTGAAGAACAAGGTAAAAACTTAGCGAATAGTGGAAGAGCATCAACAAGAAGAGTTGTAAGTGCTGGTGCAGGTGCAGGAACTGGCTCAACTGCACCAACACGCCCAACATCAAGAGCAGTTTCAAGACAACCAACAAGACCACCATCAAGAGCTCCATCAACACAACCAACTAGACAACCAACTAGAGCACCAACTAGACAACCTTCAAGAATGGCATCACGTACCACCTCAAGATTAAATTCTCCAACAAAACCAATACCAGCAAACCCAGCGCCATTATCAAATAATAGCTCATCAAGATTACCAATACAAAGCGTTCAAGGTATTAGAAAACCATCAGTACCAATCCCCTCATATAAAAGACCAACTCTGGCTTCAAGACCTTCAATACCCAAATCTCAATCATGTATACCCAAATTATCATCCCCACCAAAAGATTCAAGATTAAATATAAGTTCAAATATGTTGAAAGATCCTTCAATACGAAGAACTCCAATAAGAGCAACACCATCATTACAAAGAAGTACAAGTTCATTTCAACCACAATTATCAAGATTAGATGAACAATCATTAACAGGGAGTCCCAAATCAAGAACCAAACCAAGATTATCACCTTTAAAAGAATCTAATAGATCAAATTTACCATTATCAAATTTAAAATTAAAACCTAGTGTTAATACAGTAACAACATCACCTTTAAAATCTTTGAAAAAAGATGAATATAGTTCACAAGAGAAAATTCATGAAGAAGATGAATTGATAAGTTCTGATGTTGAGAATGATACTTATTCAAGTTGGAGAAGAGAACAACTACAAAGATTAAATAAAACTTCAATTGATCTGAGACAAGATACTTTTTAAAACTTGAAGTTTATGAGTTATTTGTTACTTTTATTAATAAGATAGATGATTTGTTATTTTATGTGTTTTATATTACTTTTCTATTATTATATACCCCTAATTGTTTTAGTATACGGACATTCGTTTTTTATATATAATTACAATGTAATGATAATCAACCACTTTTAATTATTAATCATAAACAACAGGTTAATGTGATCACCATTTTTTGGCTTCCAGACCATCTGGTGGTGAAGTTTCAACTTTTTTAGAACCAACTTCATCCCAATTTGTACTTAAAGCAGTACCATTACTTTCCAGATAAGATTTCATCATTGCACGTTTACCTTCTTCACTAGCACCTGCATAAATTTTTTTAAAGAAAGCATCTTCACCACCTTCTTCTTCATCATCATCTTCAATTTCAAATTTACTCCAATCTCTTGCATTTTTAGCAGATGATGGATAAGCAATTCCTGAAGGTTTTGAAATTTCTTCAATCGGAATTGGTTTAGGTTTATTCTCAGATAATGAGATATTTTTGGTAGGATTCAATATAGCTTGTTTCATTTGGGAATCAGATTCATCTTTTTTATTAGATTCATCATTCCCATTAACTAATTGAGTAGTTTCTTGACCACGTTGTTCAATTTGTGTCCAATCAATAGAAGTATCAACTTTAACCAAGATTAATTGAATTGTAGTTTCATTAACTAAGAAATTTGATGATTTAGGATCAATTTTAGCAAATAATGGATCAATTTCATATTGAAATTCTGAACTGTTTTTGGTTGGATAGTCAATTGATACAGAAGTTTCAGTAAATTCAACATTAACTAATTTCTCATCTTTTGGAACTTTATCAATGAAAATATTGATTATAACTTTATCATCACCTTGTTGTAACATATCAAGTCTAATACCTTTCCCTTTGAAAGTTGATGGTGTTTGTGGTTGGGTTTGTGTTTGTTCTTGTGATTGAGATGATGATGTTGTTGTATTTGTACCAGCACTTGATGGAGTAGAATCAGGATTATGTATAGCTGTCCAATCAAGATCTTTCAACTCTAATTTATCAGCCTTTTTATGTAATTTAATGAACCATAATTCAACTTGTTGTTTATCAAATGAATATTTTTTTGCAAGATTTAAATATTCAATAGCTAATTGTAATTCATTTTGATTATAATAATACAGGAAATATTTATGGAAAACAGTGGCTAAATGAGTTCTATTACCTCTATCTTTAGCAACTTTACCAGCTTTACCCAATACTTTAAATGTTTCATCATATTTTTTCAATCTTTGTAAAGCAGTAGCTTTACCAATCAATGCCTTGAAAGCATTTGGATTCTCTTTAAGTGCTAATTCAAATTGGACAAGAGCTTCGTCCAGTTGTTGATCATCTAGCAGCTTGTTCCCGTTCAGGATAATCTTATCAATGGCCATATTTATCACTTATAGTAACACCTCTTCTTCTTTGAAATCAATTCCACAATAATCAAGTCAAATTCTACAAAAGTTTATGATCCTTTCTCAATTCTGACACTAAAATGAAAGTAAATCAAGTAATCAAAAATAAATTCGCGGATACTTTAAATTGTTGTGTCCAGAACCGAAAAAAAATTTCAAAGCGATGAGATACGAATTTTAATAAATATAACCAGTATAATTGATTTAATATTGATTATAATAACTTGAAGTACAAGGGTTTCTTGATAAAATGAGTGATACTATTGCTAGCTTGAACGAACCAAAGGTTCAGTGCTTAGTGCTTGATGCTACACCTCTTATAACGCAACATGTCTCCACATTACAACAACATGCTAAACAATTTTATACAACTCCAACAGTTTTCAAAGAAATTAGAGATGAAACTGCAAGACGTAATTTGGAATTATGGGGTGAAAATTTAATTCAAAGACATCCAAAACCTGAATTTATTAAAAAAGTTAGTGATTTTGCTAAATTAACTGGTGATTTCCAAGTTTTAAGTGCTAATGATATTCATATTATTGCATTAACTTATGAATTAGAATGTGAATTAAATCATGGTGATTGGAGATTAAGAAAATATCCTGGTGAAGTTTTACAATTTAATAAATCTAAGAAATCTGCTGAAGCGAGTGAATCAAAAGAAAATGATGTTAAAGAAGATCCAATACAGAATAATGATAATTTGGAAGAATCAAAAGAAGAATCTAAAGAATCAAATGAAGAACCACAACCAGAAGTTAAAAAGAAACAAAGACGTAGAGGTGGTAAGAAACAAAGAGCTAAAAGAGAAGCAGCATTACAAGCAGAATTAGATGATGAAGAACAATCACAACAATCTCAAGAACAATCTCAAGATGATACACTAACAGAAACCACTAATAAATTAGAATCATTAAACATTAAAGAATCAAATGAATCATCAAATCAAGAATTAACTCAAGATTATGATGATGAAGAAGATGATGGAGATTGGATTGATCAAGATAATTTATTACAAGAAATGATTAAAGATAGTGGAGAAAAAATTGAAAAACAAACAGAATCTATAACAAAAATTAAAGTTGCACTTTCAACTCAAGATTTTGCATGTCAAAATGTTTCATTACAAATTGGATTAAATTTAATGAATACATTATCAGGATTACAAATTAAAAGAGTTAGAAATTATATGTTAAGATGTTATGCATGTTTCCGTATTGTTCCATTCCCTAAGGATGGTAAACCAAAACATTTTTGTTCTTATTGTGGTGGTCAAACAATTTTAAGATGTGCAGTTAGTGTTGATGCAAGAACTGGTGAAGTTACACCACATTTAAAAGCAAATTTTGAATGGCATAAGCGAGGTGATCGTTATTCAATTGCTTCACCATTAAGTAAAAATTCACAAAAAAGATTAGGTAAAAAAGGTTTTGTTCATAATAAATCAAATAAACAAAAAGAATATCAAGAACCAATTTTAAGAGAAGATCAAAAAGAATATTCAAAAGCTATTAAAGATGATGATTGGTTAAGAAGACAAAATGAAAAAGTCTTGAATGATTGGATTGGTGGTGGTAGTGCAGATAATGTTATTTCACCATTTTCTGCTCAAGGTTTTAGATCAAGTGGTGTTAAAGTTGGTAAAGGTAGATTTGTAAATTCTTCAAGAAGAAGATGAATGTAAAATACACTTTAAAATATTGAATTCCTGTAGATATGTATTAGATTGATTTATTTCTATATATAAAATCCTTATTAATCTTTCTATAATCAATTACATTCAAACAGAAAAATTCAAAAATGTAATAAATAAATAAAACGTTATGGACATAACTTCATCAAATTATTTTGTTAATCTTAAATTAATTATTTTTCAGTAACAAAAGTTTGACCTTTAGCAATGTTTTTAACTAAAGCTTCTTTAGCTTTTGAAATTAATTCTTCTTCATGAGATGAAATTTCACCTAAACCATGAATTTTTGAAACACCTTCTGGACCTAAAGTAACTTCAGTTGCAAAGAAATCAATACCTTCATTTTGGAAAATTGGATTTTCAACAAAAGTTGGTTCAATAATATCTTTCTCACCATCTAAACCTTTTAAAACAGCACCTGCAAATCTTGCACCAGCTTGAGCCATTGATAAAGTGGCGGAACCAGCACCATCTTTAGCTTTAACAACTTCATCACCACCAAATTGAATTCTATGGATTAAAGCATCTCTAACATCTTCTTTTAAATCTTTATGAGTAGTTTGAGATAATAATGGAACAATTGTGATACCTGAATGACCACCAACAACTGAAACTCTTTCATTAGCTGGGTTAGTACCAACAACTTCTGAAAGGAATCTTGAAGCTCTCAAGACATCTAATGTAGTAACACCAAATAATCTATTCTTGTTGTAAACATTTTTTTGTTTGAAAACTTCACGAACAATTGGAACAGTTGAGTTAACTGGGTTTGAGATAACTAAGACATTAGCATTTGGAGCATGTTCAGCAACAGCTGAAGCTAAATCTCTAACAATTGAAGCATTGATATTGAATAAATCATCTCTAGTCATACCAGGTTTTCTTGGAACACCAGCTGGGATTAAGACAACATCAGTACCAGTTAAAGCATTTTTTAAACCATCATTTTCTGGAGTGAAACCTTCAACTTTTGAATCAGTTGGAATATGAGAAATATCAGCGGCAACACCTGGAGCACCTTTTAAATCATATAAAGCTAATTTAGTAACTCTATGGTTTAATTTTAATAAAAGGGATAAAGGTTGGCCGATACCACCACCAGCACCAAGAACAGAGACTTTATAGTTTTGAGCAGCGGATGAAGAGAAGGATCTTTTTGCGATTCTAGAGAACATTGTGAATATGGAGATAGATAAAATAAAATATAGTAGGAATAATATAGATATGAAATAAATAAATAAATAGGACAATCTGGCGGTATATAAATGAAAAATCACCAAACAATCAACGAACAACACTGATAAAATGAATGACCATTGCTTACCGCTCTTACTCAGCACTGACGTAACACAGACGTACGGTGTGTGCGCGTGTAAGCTTTGTTGAGCCAATCACAGGGGTTTATTACCAATTGACACAGGGGAATTACACGAAACGGTTCCGTTTGAAAATCAAAAGTCATGAATAGAATCGAACAATTTAAAAGGATAACCACGCAGTATTGACGGATAAGTAACCGTTGTTTGACTAGAAGGGAGAATAGGTAGACTATGGTACTATTACTACTCAATTGACTTCAATTGATATCTTGTTTGAGCTCAATTGGTATCCTTTTAGTCAAATTGTTTGATAGTAATCACGTGCATACGCTTTATAGGTGTTTGTTACCATCAGTTGATATAATGCAAGTACAAACTGTTAATCCATCAATTGAATGATCATTGATATACTATGATCTATCCTAATTCTTCCGTTCCATATTCCATAGAAATTAAACTACCATCTCAATTGATTAATGGTTAGATATCAATTGACAGGTGTCAATATAAATTTAAAGGTGTAAAATCTTGCATTGTTAATCAGGTAATACATCATTTCCAAAAATTTGATTCGTTAAGGTACCTTAAATCAGGTATTTCAAACACCATAATCATATGCATCTAATCTTGATCTTCATTGAAAGTTTAGCCTACTTTGCTACATTTGAGGTCCCTGAAACTTAAATCCTGATATACAAAAAGTGTACCTTGAACTATTAAGAATCTATACATTAAATAAAGGTGTATAATCATCATATCATCACCTCATGATTCAAGATTTAAATGAGCCTCTGATCTCAAGGGTGTAAACTCCATATCCTTAAATCCATCATCCGTTAAACACTTTCATAATTTATTTAGTCTTCCATTAAAGCTTTCAAAAGTCATTCAATATATATACCGTTCAATAAAATATATAAACACAACAATCATCAAAGGACAATAGGAATCACAAATTTATGTGTTCCATCCATTATAGCCATTTTTTTATATAAAGTTTCGAATGACCATAATCTATTACATCTATCCTATTTTTCCCAAAAATGGATGAATGTAAGCTACGTGTAAATTAACCGTCAAGTCTCGACGTTTATTGCCATGGTTGAATGGATTTAAACTTTTTTACGATACAAAGCTAGATTATTCATATGACTTTACATGTGAATCAAGTGTATTTTATACTCAATTAGCTCATAGAGATCTATTACACTCCTAATCACATAGAATACTGACCCTTGTTCTATAAAAAAAATTGTATTAATCCTAAAATAACATAGATTAACTTGTATAAAATTTCGGGTTTTTAAGCCCTTTTATGTAAAAACTATGTGAAGCAAATATAAAACACATTCGCGAGTGATTATCTAATCGACATTATTTAATCTATATGGTATAAATTATTAAATAAATAAATTAATTTGTATTAAAAGAGTAGTATATTTCAAAACGCAGTGGAATCAAAATATTATGTTTCATTTGTTTATATCATAAAAAAACAGTATTTCAAACTTTTTTTTTAATAATTTTTCAATTTCAAAAGAATTATCAACCTTATAAATTTTAATTTTACTTTAAAATTAAACACTTTCAAAATTATCAATAATTTTTCTTAGAAATTGATATAATTAGCTAGCTATATATTATATTCCATTAATTTAGAGTATAACAATATATTCAAATTACTACACTTATATACAAATTTATTAAAATAATTTTAATTTAAAATATTACATAATACAAAATATGTCAAAATTTAACGGGTTAAGAATAATGTATTACTAGTGTAGAGTTAATGGTGATAGTACTACTCTTAGATCTATTTCATGAACGATAAGATCAATCTTAATCAAGTAGATCAAGATCTTGAAGATTTAAAAACCATGATCTAGAGTATGGAGATCATTGATTATGATGTTTCATGGGTGATTTTTGTTCTAAATACTAAGTAGATCAAATGAATGTCAAAATTAACTACATGCTAATATGTTAAATAAAATCAAAACTGTATTAATATATATAAATTGTTTTCTTTGTAAAGAAACAAAAGAATGAAAGACAAAAGCTTTAGTCAATAAAACTAAAAAATTAAAATTAAATTATGCAAAACAAATTTTCATGTTAAATAATAAATTAAAGATCTATTGTAATTGATAAGTTAATTCTCTACTTGGAGCATTAAGAATAATACCATTTAAAATACCAGCAATTAATCCAGCACAAGGTAATGTGAATATCCAACCAAAATAACAATAAGCAACAATTCTCCAATTAACAGATTTAACATCTTTGTTACATAACCCAACAAACACTGTAGCACCAACAGCTTCTTGAGTTGTAGAAACTGGAATACCTAATTGTGTAGCCATAACTGTTGTAACAGCTGCACCTAATTCAATTGAAAACCCTCTTGAAGGAGATTGTAAAATTAATCTATTACCTAAATTTCTCATAATATTATAACCAAATGTCCAAACCCCTAGAACTAAAGCAGCTGCTGTATAACATAAGACCCAAATTGGAACATCAGCTTTCTTATCAACTTTATTTGTTGTATAAATGTTATAAACTGTAGCTAATGGACCTGCAGCATTTGCAATATCATTTGAACCATGTGCAAAAGACATTGTACACGCAGTAATGGCTTGTAACAAGGAGAATAAATATTCAATTTTATTATCATAATATTTAGATCTTGAATGCATATCTTTTAAATCACCAGATAATCCACCTTTTTGCATTTGATTTGAAATAACATCTTGAGTCCAACCATGAGAAATAACTAACCAAATTAATCTTGGCCATTGTTTTGGTTGTTTAGCTAACGAGAACCATAATTGTTTTGTAGTTTGTTTTGGAGCTAATGGAGTAGAAGGTTGTTGAGTAGTTGGTTGTTGTTGTTCAATATCTTGATATTTAGATTCCAAATTTTGTAAATCTCTTTCATAATTTGAAGCACCTTTATCACTTGAAGTTTGATCAACTTGAACATTAGTTTGATCTTTTTCAATGGTTTCTGAATCTTGTAAGATTGGTTCATCATCAGTATGATATTTACCTGCATAATAATCTGGAACTAATAAATGACCTTTTGGAATTGGTGGGATATCATCATTTGATTTAAAATAAAAAGTTGGGCCCAAAATAACATGATACCATTTTAATCTCCAATCTTCATGAATCAAACGACGTTTGAAATATGGTAATAAAAAGATGAAATAAATAATTGCAGCAACTGCACCAACACCAAAGATTGAACCAAGAATAGCACCAGTTGATAATTTATCTAATTTTAAATTTGGTGCACCTTTCCAAACAATCAACATGGTCAAGATGGCAAATGTAGCAAAGATTAAAACAGGCATTAAAATTAATCCATTTCTTAATGAATGTTTTCTTTCCAACACGGTATATTTTGAAATTAAAAAGAAAATTGCAGCAAAACAACCTGCAATAGCTGGTGCAATAAACCATGAGGCAACAATTTGTGAAAATCCATTCCAACCCCAATGAATATTTTTAGCACCAACAGCTGCAATACCTGAACCAATAACACCACCAACAATAGAATGAGTAGTAGAAACTGGTAAACCAAATGAAGTAGCTAAAGTTAACCAAAGTGAAGAACCAACAAGGGCACAAGCCATAGTTAATAATAAAACAGCAGGATTATCTTCAAAAACAGTAATATCAATAATTTTTGATCTAATAGTATCAGAAACTCTTGAACCAGCTAAAACAGCACCTAAAAATTCCATTAAAGCAGCTAAAATCATAGCTTGCCAATATTTAAGAGATCTTGAAGAAACTGAAGAAGCAAAAGAATTAGCAACATCATTTGCACCAATGTTCCAAGCATCTAAGAATGCAAAGATCATAGAGATTGCAAAGATGTAATCAAATTGATGTAATTTACCGCTCATTTTGATTATATATTTAGCTCTTAATTTTCCTTTGATGATTAGAAAGACCTAGTAAAAGAGTGGAAAATCTGGGAATAAAGAATATATTTATATAAAATAAAGATCGACATTATATGAGTATAACCGTTTCATTAAAAGTACGAGAGATTAATGAAATTAAAATATGGCTGTATTCAACCCATGTGCTCAATTAATTTAAAATATCAAACTCATAAAAACCAAGAGAATTTTGAACAGATGTAATTTTTTAATAAGGTAAAAAGTAAAAAGTATGAGTATTTTGTGCCAAGTTGAACACGATTGAGACGGTGTTGCACTTAACGGGGAGGAAATAGGCCCAGAGTTTTTGGTTGAATTGAGCCCACGTTGATGGTGAAGACTCAAGAGAAGGGATGGTGAAGGGAAGACAGTGAAGGTGAAGAAGGTGAAGGGAGAGTAAGAGATGGTGATGGTGATGGTATAGTATATGATAGTATAGTATAGTATCAAGAGTATAGTAATGTAAGGGTCCTTGTGCATAGTTGAGACGCGCACCAGAGTGGATGGATCATAGTATTACAATAGAGCACGTTGTCAGTATAAAAGATTGTCATCGTATGCTCAATTTCCAAAAGAGTGAAATGACAGTGAAGCAGCCAGACAGGAGCCCACAAGACTCAAGAAGTACACTCAAACTCACATGGGGTTATTTGATTAATGATAAACGTTTCTATATAATGATAACTGATCATCTTATTTACGAAACAACATACATCCATAACAAAGAAATAGAAGAGATGATACATAATACAATCATATTATTGTGTTTCTTTTGCTGATACCCTGTTACTCTATTACTGATCTATTACTCTAGTGTACTCCATACTTTGATATTTAGACACGTTTATTCAAGCCTTTAAGCCTCCATTCAATACTAAGACTAAAACATGGGCTTTTAATTGAATACCATTAATTGTTGGCGTATATTCATGGCATCTTGATATATACTGCATAGATCAAGATTTGATTAACACGTACTCTTGACTCTTGATAAACGTTTTCAAATGAATTCTATATACGATAACGGCAATTAAAGTTCTTATATACTGAGCGTTTCATTGATTATGTATGCAACCTACTCATCAGTGGCAATTAATAATACAATTGATATCCATTTTGTAGATATGTAGTACTGTCACCACAAAAATCTCATGAAAACTATAAAGTGGGCGCTTGAGCTATGATTCTGATCTAATCACTACATAGAATCTATTCTTTCAATAAAATCTATAATTTATATTCATCTAGTATATAAAAAACATATTTCCATAATCATCAGTAGTACAGTATATTCATGCAAAAATTCATTAATCATCAAAAACAATCCAAAAATCATCTCCCAATAGCTCACCAGCTATCAATTCCCAGATCCATCAGCCTTCTCAAATATATGATCAACACTACCACCAAGATATAATTTTAATTGTCTTTTAGTTGCAGGTAAAATTTTACATTTAACTTTTGCATCAGGTCCAATTCTTTCATAAGCTTGAAATCTATGACATCCACCAAATGCAAAATAATAAATTTCATCATTTTCTTTTATAGCCATAACATCTATTGGTGGTAATTCTCCATTAAGATCACGGGCTTCCTCAAGGGAACAAGTTTTTGATGCCATTGGTATACCTTTTAATTGTGATTCCATTGAATCTATCTTGTCATAATCTAAAACAGGTGGAATTGGTCTTTTGATTTGATTTAATGGTAAATATGAAATTTTACCAATGTTTCCTGATTGAATTGACATGTTTGATAATTGTATTCTTTATGTATCTTTATTATTTGATTGATTATAAACTTTCCTATCAAAACTTTATCTTTAAAGGTACTTTTCCACTTCTTTTATACTTTTCAATATTCATAATTCTAGAAACTAAATTGATTACTTATAATCCTTGCGGCTTATGTCATCCGCGCATAAGCACCATTGTTAAGCATATAAAATTACAAATCATAGAATAATCTATACTTCATTATTATTAATTTAAAAATTCATTTCATTAATATTATAAATATATACGTTTAAATTCATTACACCTTTATACCTTTCTAAACTTATTTGTGGTCTTCTTGTCATATATCTTGAACTCCCATAACAACTCTACCAAATTCCGCTTTTTCAACAATTTTATCAAATAAATTACCATTAAACATCCCATTATTAAATAATACATTATTATTCCCATTATTCCCATTATTATTACTCTGTATCGTACTTTGTGTAGTATATTTATCTAACGAATTTAATTGATCACTTGAACTAAATCTTGTTGGACTATTAATCCCAAATGATTCATCTTGTTGTAAACTCCTTTCATCATATTTATTTGAAAAACAAGGTAATTCTTTAAATTCATCTAAAGATTCTTTATGATTTATTGGTGTATTAATACCTTGTGAATTTAAATAAGATCCATATAATAATATTTCATTTATATCATTGGGATTTTCATTAAAATTAGTTTGTGATTTTTCATTATTTGATGGGATCAAATCCATGGGTATTAAAGTACCATATCCAAATATTTTTATACCTCTTAATGTTTCCATAATCCTAGTCTAATTTAATACAATACAATAACTTAAAGCTTTACTGTTTTCAATATAAATAAATCTAAACCCCTACTATACTTTGATATGTAATTAATAGTTATGAATTTCAATTATTTCCCCTGATTTTAATATAAAATGATAAACAAGCTGTACAGCGCAAATTTATTTTTCAAAAATATCGGTGACCAATATAAAATTTGATTTTATGGGTTATTGTTTTTTTAATTTATACGAAAGAACAAATGGAAGAATAATTTGATAGAAGATTAAAAGAAATCGAAAGGTTATAAAGTGGAGAAGTTCTACATGTTCAATACTAGTTTCTATCGTTATACCTTAATGGATATTATGGGTAGATTTAGTTATGAGTTAGACTGGGATTAAAGAATTTGGACGCTGGCTTATAATCGGATTAACGTTCCTTCAAACCGTTTTCGTTTTTTTCGTTTTTTTCGTTTTTCGTTTGCAGCGGTAATGAACAAATTAGGAAAAAAAATTACAGTCAGTGAAAAATTGCGCGATATTTGATACAAGTATAAATTACTGGTGATATATAAAACATCAATTTTCCTTACATTTTTATAGATTAAATTATTCACAAATTATTCATATTTTCATCATTATATATATATTTATATATCATATTAACCCACTATTTTTCAAATTACTTTGTACAATCATATCAGTAACTGCTGTTAAAACAAATTTCATACTTTGAGAATCTGTTGCACATGTTCTATGAACATAAATTGGTTTATTTGTTCTATTTAATCTTAAGAAAATATCTTCAAAATATTTAACTCCTGCATTTGAATCACCTAATTTCCCTTGATAATCTGGGAAATATTTCTTTATTGGAGATCTTTTAATTTTATTTTCAAATAAATCAATCTTATTTAAAAATAATATAAATGGTGTATTAATAAACCATTTACTATTACATAATGAATCAAATAACATTATAGCTTCATGCATACGATTAACTCTTTCATCTTCAAATAACATTTGATCATATTCTGATACTGCTAAAACAAATAAAACTGCAGTTATATCTTGGAAACAATGAATCCATTTTCTTCTTTCAGATCTTTGACCACCTGCATCTAAAACTTTAAATTTTGATGAACCAATATTAAAATTTGTTTCTGTAATACCTGTAGTTTTAATTCTACCTTTTAAAATATCTTCATTTGTACATATATAATTTGGATCTGCAAAATTTGAAATATTTTCAAAATAATATGATGCACTACCTTCTAATTGAAATTCATTAGCTCTAAGGAAACATTGTTGTATACCTTGATCATATTTCCATAAATTAGAAATACTTGTAGCAATAAGATCTCTCGTTACTTCTGTTTGACTTCCAATTGTAATTGCACTTACTCCAGGTCCTATAGAATTATCATTTAATCCTTGATTAATTTCTTGTAATTGATTTAATTTATCATTATGAATATTTTCATTATTATTATTGGTATTATTGATATCATTATTATTATTATTTTCCTCTGTTGCATCCCAAACAGATCCTGTACGTCCTGTACTTTGTACTCTTCTTTTAGCTTCACTTCTTTCACTATATTTCAAAACATAATCATTAAGGAAATTACTACCACCTGCAACACTTGTATCTATATGATCCAAGACTTTTGCTCTTAAGATGGCTTGTTTAAATGTTGAAAGTTTTGAATTTGGTTGATCACTATCTAATGGTATACCCATTTTTCTTGCTTGTAATATAAGAATCCTCATACTTTGTATAGCATCTGCCCAAATAACTTGAGCATATTGTTGACGTTCTTGATGTGTGAATCCATTTTGATGTAAAACTTTCATTTGTTTTAAAACTGTTGATTTACCTGATTCACCAGCACCTAATAATAACAATTTAACTTCATTTTTTTCTCGTTGTCTTTCCATTTGTAATCTTTTTTCAATAGCTGCATTGGCTTTTTTACTTTGTAATAAAGGATCATGATCTTCTTCAATTGGAGTGCTAGCTGCACAACCCATGATGATTTATATGCTGTAGTTGTTGTAAATGTTGGGTTTAGGGATTAGTATATAATTTGTTGTTGTTATATTGTGGTATTTGAACAAGTCTTTATAATATGAACAAGAAATGTATATGAGTATCTTGAAAGTGTAGCCTGATTGTTCTTTGAGGAATTATAAAGTATCAGAAAAGTTTGAGATTAGATCTATAATTATTGTTTGTTTTGAGTGTGTTTTTTCCCTTCATTTATTTCACGTTCAAAACATTTCGGTTGTATCAGATTTTGGTTCTTTGAAGGAGCCCCAAAAAGTCGACTGACATTTGCAAAGTGCCAATAAAAAGTATTTTGTCTTAAAAGGGGAATTACAATTTTGCATCAAAAAAGAATCAAATTATATTTATTTCAGTTTTATATTTTCTAGATCAATTCTATATATATAAACAACTATTTTAATTCAAAATATTCGATTGATTCCCTTGGACTGGATGTTTAATGGTAGAATCTCACTATTAGAATCGTTAAAATCCGGTTCTGAAACATTTCTGTGAAGTAAATGTTGTTTACTAGCTCCATGATTTTTCCATCCTTCAACACTTTCATCTGAATAATTATAATCTTGGAAAACACCACCATATACAGCAGATGTATCTGCTCCTTTTAAATAATCTTGTTCTAATGGTTCAGATGTAACTGAAAATTTGGATTTTTTCGTTGAAGGCCTAGTATCAAAAATTTCATCTTGTTTATTGATTGGTATGATTGTTTGATCATTATTAGCTGTATTTTCATTCCATATTGATTTTGGAATACTATTTTCATTATAATTCTCATTTGGATATAAGTGATAATCAGTTTTTGAAATAATATTGCCATTATTATTGTTATTATTGTTATTATTGTTATTATTATTTCTCTTTATAGATCCTAATGAAATTAATTCTGATTGATAACTATTATTAGATATTGGTCTTAGATTTGGATCATGTTTAGAGCTCGTGAAGTCAGCACCTAAATTAATTGATGATCTTGAAAGTTTTGGTTTAGCTCCAGTGGATAATAAAGCAGCATGTAATGATATATCATTCATAATAAGTCTCCATGGTTCATTTGCTCTATCATGTTTTGAAATTGGTGACCCATTACCAGAACCATTATTTTCATAAGCGATTTGACTATTTGGTCTTGAGAAATTAACAAGTGAAGGTTTAGATTTTGCATGTCTCTTGAAAGATGTTGATTCTTTAATGGATCTGGAAGTTTTTAAACTTTTCAATGTATGTTCATTTTCATCATTATCTAATGGTGATTCAATTCCTGGTGTTGAAGATGTTGCAATAATTTCAATTCTTTGAACAGCAGATGTTATTGTATTTTGATCACCAACATATTCTTGATCATTATAATAATCATCATTTTGAGATTCAAGTTCAGGTTCAGGTTCAGGATTTGGAATTTTAGATAATGGATGTCTTCTTTTGAAAATCCAAAATCCACGACGTGCTGGTTTAGGTTCAATATAATTAATTTTTGATATAGATTTTGTAATTTTTGGTAATGAATCAATATTTTCAACATCTTGAGAAATTTCACAATTTTGTAAACATGATGGATTATGATAAATTGGTGATTTTATAGATTCAGTTTCAACATTTGCATGACATGTACATTCACAAGAATGATCCAGTTGAGAACCAACTTGAGAATTTGGTCTTGATTTATGCCTTCTATGAGATGATAAATAACTCTTGATTGTTGATTCCAATAGGGTTTGATGTCTTTCATGTTCTTCCTCTTGTTCTTGTTCACCAAATAAACCTTCTCTTGAATCATTTGAAAACCCATCAAATTGACTTTGATTTAAATCATCATCTTCACGGATTGTTGGTTCAACTTCAAAATCCCAACGTGATCTTGGTTCAGTTGTACGAAGTGTTGTAAATGGTTTAGAAGGATCACGAGAGTGAATGATTGGATCTCTATGACTTGTCTTATTCTTATTATGATGGACTTCAATCTTTAATCTTTTGAACTTATTCTTTAACAGATTTATATTATAACCCATTGCAAACAAGACCCACTAAGAAATGACTAGATATGAATATGACTAGCGCTCTGCAACAACTAACCCTTTGATTGTCTCCATTTAAATAAATGTATAAGCGCCCATGTTTCTCCAATGTTTGTTGATTTCTGGAAATCATATGGATTTGTTTTTGGTTGAGTTTTTGTGTCACAAAAATGTATATCAAAAATGAAAAACAATAAAACATAGATAACCCCGAAATAATATAGGCGTATTAAAAGTTGATTAACTACATCAAAACATTGTATACTTTTCTAATTTTTTTTGTTTTATTATTATATTATATAATTTTCTTTTCTTCAATTACTTAATTCTCTAAAAGATCTTTCAATAAGATCTCTCATTTCTTTATATGAAACAATCATACAAGTTTGTTCATCATGAGAAACAAGTAAGAATTTTTCATCAATACCAGCATCTAGTTTATTTAAAGTTTTCAAAACAAATGCTAAATCTAAAACAGGTTTACCTCTATCATCAACTTGATTGAACACATATTCTCTAAATAATTTAATTGGATATCTTTCACCAGATTGTGCCCATGTTGGATTTGATTGATATTCAGGTCTTTCTAGGATAAAATTTAATTTTGTTAATAATCTAACTAATCTACCATTTTCTAATTCTCTTGTTAATTGAGATTCATAATAATCACCTTGTTCTTGAATTTGATTTAAACTTTCAAATAATTTCTTTGAAATAATTTTTTGGAAACTTTCAATATTTGGGTTTGATTCATTTAATAAATATTTTAATGCAGATTTAAAATCTTCATCAATATCAATATTTGATATGATATCTTCATTATTGGAAAATTTTGAAGAATTTGGTGATGATGATATAGCTAAACTTAATAATAATTGACCTAATTTTTGTAAATCTTGAATTTTCAATAAATTAATAGTTTCTAATTCTTCATCTTCATTGGAAAAATCTTCAAAATCTAAAATATCAAATATACCACAATCTGAAAGACGTATTCTATTTAAACTTGTAACTATAATCTTAGTTAAAGTTAATGATCTAATTGGTAAATTTTTAGAATGTGAAGTTGCAATAGCATTTGTTAGTTGTAAAGTATAATTCCACAAAATTTTTGGAGTAATTTGTTCAGGTTTTGCACCAAGATTTGAATGGAAATGTTGTTCAATTAAATTTTTTGAATTTGGATAATAATCATAAACAATAATTAAAGAATTATCACCAAAACTTCTTGAAGTGAAAGCATCAATAATTTTCGTTATATTTGAACAATTTAATTTAACCCATTTTTTAATAGTTGATATACTTTTATCTTGATTTAATTTAACATTTTCAATACGACGTAAAACATAAGCTTTACCATCATCATTTGAAAAAGCTTTATATAAAGAACTATAATAACCATAGGTTTGATTTGATTTTTGTAATGAATTATCTAATGGAACTAAATTATAATAAATATTAACTAATTCAGGTAAATTTGAATGTTGTAAAGTTTTCAAAGTTGATTCATTTTTTTTAATTAAAGATTCTCTTAATTCATTTGGAAGGAAAAATTTTGAAGAATTTTCTTCATTACCTTTTAATGGAATTTGTAAATGTGGTGGTGGAGCAGGTGCATATAAATGATGATTTAATGGATAAGAAGTTTGAGGAAATAAAAAATCTTGAGGACCAGTAACTTGAGAATATGGATTTAAAGCTTCTGAAGATTGGGCATAAGGATTTGGTTGTATTGAATCATTATTTGAAACAAGATAAGGATTTGTAGGTATTGGAGAACGATTAATTGAAGGTTGGATATCATTATTATTATTTGTTGTTGTTGTTGGTTGGAAAACTGGACTATCAAGATTGAATTGTTTTAAACCATTTTGAGTAGAGGTTAAATCATCATTATTATTTATAGTAGTACCAGATGGGATAAAAGAAGGAATATCATTAACTTTTGGTGAAAATCCTGCAAATTTATTAATTGGTTTAGTTGGATTTGATAAATTTGGAACATTTGAAATTGAAGTTGATGGAAGGAAAGTTGAAGATGAAGCTGGATTGAATTTTTTTTTTAAATCACCACCAGTACCAGCGTTAGTACCACTAGTTATACTACCACCGATTGAAGCTGAATTTAAGATCCCACTATTAGGGATATTATTACTTAATGCACTTGTTGGTCTTGATGATATAGTGGGAAAATCACCAATGGATGGATTTTTCAATGGATCTAATGGTTGTTGTAAAGGTAAAGAAGTAGCAGATGTGTTTATATTTGAATTTGAAGTTATTGTTGATGATTTATTTGATGATTCATGTTTAAATGAACAACCTTTCCCTTCAAATTTACAAAACCCATGGATGGTGATATTCCTACATGGGACATCTTTTGCCCAATCTAGATTAGCTTGTGATAGTTAGCTTGATGCTCTTGAAACTTGTGATAATACTTGAAACTCACCTTTGTCCATGGTGTGACACTTTGACTATTTGATATTGATATTGATGGATCTCCCAATGGACTCTTTCACGGCGCCTCTTCTGATGGTTCCTGTACCCACTACCTAGTCAGTCTATGCCCTGTCTGTACCCTGTATAGTCTGTATAGTCTCTGTTAATACACCGCGGGTCAATCGGGTATGTTGTTTGACGTTGTTGAATTACTAATATTCAATTCAATTTCCAAATCTTTTTGTTTTGATTCAATATTATTACACGTCTTTTATTGATTTGTATTAGGCGCCCATAATTACCATACTTTTAATTTCCATAGCGACGGCCATTACCACGTGTTACCCGGTACTTGAATAAGGGGACACACAGTATTAATAAAGTACCTCATTAAGGGCCGAACATTAAGCATTAAGCACCGATTATTGTATAAATACAGGGTCTAATCTCCATTATTTGTATTCTATTTTATTCAATTGATTAAATTATTATAGCTATTATACAAAAATCATGGGTGTTATCGTTTTAACTGGTGCTTCAAGAGGTATGTATTGGGATCTTTATTAGGTTCATAAGTGATCATTATTGACACATTATCTAGGTATTGGTGCTTCAATTGCTGAAATTTTATTACAAAATCAAGAAAATAAACTTGTTGTAGTTGCTCGTTCTGAAAAACCATTAATTGAATTACAAAACAAATATGGTAAAGATAGAGTTGTCTATGTTGCTGGTGATCTTTCAAATGAATCAATTTCTGAAAAGATTATAACTACTGCAATCGATTCATTTGGTAAAATTGATTCAATTATTGCCAATGCAGGTGTTTTGAACCCTGTGGATAAAATTGCAAATGCTAAAATTAACGAATGGAAAGAATTATTTAATATTAATTTCTTTTCCATTGTTCAATTAGTTTCAAATGCCTTACCACATTTAAGATCTTCAAAAGGTAATGTTGTTATTGTTTCCTCAGGTGCTTCAACTAAATATTATGATGCTTGGGGTGCTTATGGTTCTTCAAAAGCTGCTATAAATCATTTTGCAATTCAATTAGCTGGTGAAGAAAAAGATGTTTCAATTGTTTCTGTTGCTCCAGGTGTTGTTGATACTAATATGCAAAATGATATTAGAGATAAATGTAAGTATTAATTAAACAATTAACTAGAAGATATAGTACTAACATATTATTCCAGTTGGTAAAAATATGTCTGATGAACATATTAAACGTTTTAATGATTTGAAATCAAATAATGAACTTCTTGATCCAACTATTCCAGCTACTATCTATGCTAATTTGGCTCAAAATGGGTTTAATAATGAAATTAATGGTAAATATTTAAGATATAGTGATGAAATATTAAAACCATACTCAAAGAAATAAAAATAACTGATAAATACTTTGAAATATAAGTTTATAATACTTACGCCAAAGTAGGAAAGGTTATGAAGCACCGTCGCGAAATTCTCGATTTTAATTGTTTATACCAAAGATCGTGAACGATTTCATGTATCAAAATGACCTCTAAGATTCAATCTGTCTAAGATTTGAGATATATACCCATCAAAATGATGATGCAAAGAGTTATCTTGGGCTCAAGAATTGCTTCAAAGAGAAGTATTTCTCAATTCGCTACTTTGAGATCAAATTCATTAATTAATTCCCGTTTTTATTCAACTTCTAAACAACAATCATCATCATCATCATCAACTCCACCACCACCACCACCACAAAATCAACATAGAGGTAAAATTGCTCTAATTTTAGGTGCCTTAGCAATTGGTTCCACATTGTTTTCAATTTCATATCAAAAATCAGGTCCAGTTGAATTAATCGAACCTGCAAAGCAAAAAGCTTTTAAAAATGGTGATGTTTCAGTTATTTTCGTTCTTGGTGGTCCAGGTGCTGGTAAAGGTACTCAATGTGCTAGATTAGTTAATGATTACGGATTCATTCATTTATCAGCTGGTGATTTATTAAGAGCTGAACAAAAAAGACCAGGTTCACAATATGGTGAATTAATTGCACAAAATATTCGTGATGGTGTTATAGTTCCACAAGAAGTTACTATTGCCCTTTTGAAAAATGCAATGAAGGAAAATTTTGATAAAGGTAATACTAGATTTTTGATTGATGGATTCCCACGTAAAATGGATCAAGCTATAACATTTGAAGATGAAATTGCAACAAGTTCATTTACTTTATTTTTTGAATGTCCTGAAGAAGTTATGTTAAAACGTTTATTAGAAAGAGGTAAGACAAGTGGTCGTGCTGATGATAATATCGAAAGTATAAAGAAAAGATTTAGAACTTTTATTGAAACAAGTTATCCAGTTGTTGAATATTTTGATAAACAAGGTAAAGTTGTTAAACTTTCTTGTGATCGTACTGTTGATGATGTTTATTCTGAAGTTAAAAAAGCTATAAAAGATAAAATTAACATTGAAACCAAATAGAAAACTTCATGAAGTTGAATTATATAGAAATTTGTGCATAAGATTTGATTTTTTGAATATGTTTGTATTTGTAGTTGAAACTATTTTGATGATGCCCGCGAATCAAATTTTAATGTCAAAACAAAAACATAACAAATAAACTTGATCAAACGCCAATTATCAACTCTCTAAGCTCAATCCATACTATACTTTTAGAGGATAAGCTACAAATACAATGGGTAAACCAAAGAATCACAAGAAAAACAAAATACCCATTGAAACGGTCTATATAGCACCACCTAAAAATGTCCAAACTGAAGAAGTAGAATATGATCCAAAGACTAGAGTTACTGATCCATTTGAAAATGATTTGGATTTTTTGTTAACAACTACAGCTCATACTACAGTAGAAGGTCCATTATCTTCAACATCAACAAATATCAAATCAAATAAATCATCTTCATTACCAATTGATCAAATAGAGCAAAGCCAAGTACCTAACGAATCATCAAAACCAAAAGTTACCAAAAAGACTAAAAAAGAAATCTTAAGTTTTGATATAAGTTTCTCATCAGATGATGATGAAAAAGATGATATTGGTAATATGGAAAGCATAGATGAAGTAATAACGACCAATCCATCATTCTCTAAGAAAAGCAATATAAATAGAGGTACAAAACCTAAAACTAGTGAAGAATACCTTGCAAAAGAATTAGGTCTTGATTCATCAGATACAGATGATTCATCATCAGATTTTGATGCTGATTATGATAGTGATGCTGAAGATTTTGATCTTGTCAATGAACTTTATGAAAAATTAAACATTAAAGATTTTAGTGATTCTATTATTGGTGAAGAATTAGATGAAGATGAAGAAGAGCAAAATGGTCAAATCAAAAACAAACCACCAAAAAAGAGAAAACCAAGGTCCAAAAAACCACGGGAATCTAAAGAACCTAAAAAAGATGAAAATAAATCGCAGACTGATGATATAGAGAAGAAGAAAAGTAATAGAAAATCTAGAAGTGATAGAAGACGTATAAAGAGAGAAGCAGAACGTCAAAACAATAATGAAAAATCAGAGAATTTGAATAAGACAGAATCTAAACAAGGATCAAAAGACTCGACTGAATCTAAAAGCAAACAACAACTTTCAAATAAATCAAAGAATAACAAGAAGGATACCAAAAACCCACAAGATAAGAATATTGAACCTCATTTTAAATCACAAGAACAAAAGCCAGATAAACCAAATAAACCAAGATGGGCAATTGCAGCAAGTAAGAAGGGTAATTTGAAACAAAAAAATTTTAAAAATGATGAATTAAAACCAAAAGGGAAAGAAAATAAATCAAATGATAATAATGATAAGCCTCACGTCTTGACAAGATCACAATTGATTAATCAAGAATCTGGATCTAAAAAGGAAAAAATACCTAATTTTGGAGATTCTAAAAAATCATCAAGATCATCAAGATCAAAGAAACCAAGAGAAAAATCTGAAAAGAAAGGTTCAGAGACGGCTAATACTAATTCTAGTGAAGTTAAATCCAAAGATTGAAGAAATACTGATGATTTATGATAAAGATTAAATAGTATTATGCATTATGTTATATATATCTTTTTCTTTTTTAATTAACCATTACTTTCATTATTCACTCTCAATTTCCATTATAGCATCATCATCATCACTTGAATCATCACCATTGATTAAATCTGTAGCTCTTTGTTCAATACTTTGATTTAAAGTATTTGAATTATTATTTATTATATTTTTTTGTCTATTAAATAATGGTGTTACATTATTTTTTTGATAATTTAAAGTATTCGAATTTAATTGTAATAATTCATTTGAACGTTTGAAAAAAATTGAACCATTTGATGATATATGATTTTCCTCTGATGATAATCCATTTTCTTCAAGTGCTCTTCTCATTAAATCTTTTGCAACTGGATCATTATTATTTATTGATAAAGCATGATGTAAATTTTCAATTGATTTATTAAAATCACCCAATTTTAAATGAATTAATCCAATTGCTGAATAAATATTTGAATCATTATTATTTATTCTCAGAACTTTTTCAAAACAATATAAAGCTCTTGGAAATAAATTCAATCTTCTATAAACATGACCTAAATTTGCATGAATTGATTGCCATGCTTTTGAATCTGAATCAATTTTTTTAGCAACACTTAATGCTTGAGTAAAATAATTTTCTGCACTTTCAAGATGATTTTTATGATAATAAATAACACCTAATTCATTTAATAATAATGGATCCATTGTACATATAGAATATGAAGATAGTAAATATTCTTCCGCCAGTATTAAATTACTCATTTGTAAATATTGCATACCTAAAAATAAATTTGGTAAATGAGTTCCAGGGAAAAATCTTGATGCAGTGGAATAAGCTGATATAGCTTGTTCATGTTCACCTTCAGCGGCAAACGTATGAGCAAATCCAATCCAAGCTTGACCAAAATTTGGATCTAAAAGTGAAGATTTAAGGAAAAATTTTCTTGCTTCTGTTATACGATTTATTGATAAATAATAAATTCCAATAGCTAACCATGAAATTGAATGCTTTGGGTAATGAGCTGCTAATCTATGAGCAGTATAAAATAATTTATTTTTACCACCAATTTCATGAAGACATGAAAGATAAGTTGGTAATGTTGCAAAATTAAATTCATCTTTATTCAAGATTTTTTCACAAATTTCTAAAGATTTTTGAAATTTACATTGCATAAACAATAAATCAGCTTTACTTAATAAAACATCATTATTTTCACCCAAATTATATTCTTCATTCAATTTCAATTCTGCATCTTCAAATTTATCACCATTAACATATTTGTTAATTCTTGTTGTATATAATGCTTTAATTAAATCACCATTTTCATCAGCATCTTGGAAATCCAATAAGGATAAAAGTTCCCATTCTTCTAATGGAGTCAACATATTATTTCGTATCATTTCATCAAAAGCTTCAAAACATTTCACATCAACTAAGATTGCTTCTTTAAAACAATCTTTTGCTCTTTCCAGATTATTTAAACGAGCATATATTTGACCTCTTATAAAACATAATGAAGCCTCAAGTTTTATACCACCATCTAAATTCTTAACATGTTGTGCTTCAGATTTAAAAGGATTTGTCTCACCAACTATATCTAAAGCTTCATCAAATTTTTCTAATTTCATAAGACAAAGTGCAGATAAATATCTACAACTAACACTTGAAGAATCCAGATTATTCTTAGATAATAATTGTCTTGCTCTATAATAATTCCCATTTGAATATAGCACCTGTGCAAGCCAAAAGGCATCATTAGGATCATTTGTTAACGAAAGAACTTTATCACCAATATATTCAGCAGTTTTGTAATGATGTTGCATTAGTGCATCATGTCTCCAAAGTCTCAATTTCTCAGCCTGTGATAAGTTGTTGATGGAATTGTCACTTGTATTAGCACTTCTAGCACCTCCATTCCCCAAACTGGAGCGGTTGAAGTTCCCACTAGATGGTGATTCAGCACTAGCATTTGCAGCTAAAGGACTTGGGAACAAAGGTTGATTTGGAGTGGACCGTAGCGTATCATATGTTCTGTTAGCAACCAGTGGCGATATGGCGAGCGTTGAGTTGTGCTGCGAGGGACTGGCGGGCATCCTTGTAATCCTTTAAACCTCTTCAAAAACCCTTTGAATTCCTTTAAATTCCTTTAAATCCAATACTTTTGTTTCTAAAAAGTGTTGATGTTTTGATTTTAATTTTATGTAAACAAAAGATCAATAAAACGCATTCGCGAAAGAAAATCAAAAAGAATTCGCGATTTCGCGAAAGCTGTCAATTTTTTTTTTTTTTTTCTTTTTGGTGCGTCATTTGAAGAGTCATAATTAAGCCAGCATTATAAAAAGATAAGATATTGGAATTTTTCAGACTTGAACATTTTTCATCAATTGAAATACTTTATATTCATAATTATAGAGACAATTATATTGAACATAACCATATCACAATGACTAAACCAGTTACACTACATTTAAGAGCTGAGAAAAAACCATTAGAAGCTCGTGCAGCTTTAACCCCAAATTCTACTAAACAATTAATTCAAGCAGGTTTCACTGTTTATGTTGAAGAATCAAAACAAAGTGCTTTTGATGCTCAAGAATATGCTAAAGTTGGTGCTAAAATAGTACCAGAAGATTCATGGAAATATGCTCCAACTGATCGTATAATTATTGGATTAAAAGAATTACCTGAAGAAGATACTTTCCCATTAATTCATGAACATATTCAATTTGCTCATTGTTATAAAAATCAAGGTGGATGGCAAGATGTCTTGAGTCGTTACGCTAGAGGTAATGGTACTTTATATGATTTAGAATTCTTGGAAAATGATCAAGGTAGAAGAGTTGCAGCTTTTGGATTTTATGCTGGGTTTGCAGGTGCAGCTTTAGGTGTTAAAGATTGGGCTTTTAAAAATACTCATCCAGATTCTGAAGATTTAAAAGGTGTTGAACCATATAAAAGTGAAGATTCATTAGTTGAAGATGTTAAAAAAGATTTAAATAAAGCCTTATCAAAAGGTGCTAAAAAACCAACAGTTTTAATTATTGGTGCTTTAGGTCGTTGTGGTTCAGGTGCAATTGAATTACTAACAAAAGCTGGTATTCCAGAGGAAAACATTAAAAAATGGGATATCAAAGAAACTTCAAAAGGTGGTCCATTCAAAGAAATTGCAGAATCTGATATTTTCATTAATTGTATTTATTTATCAAAACCAATCCCACCTTTTATTAATTATGAATTATTAAATAATTCAAATAGAAAATTAAGAACAGTTGTTGATGTTTCAGCTGATACAACAAATCCACATAATCCAATTCCAATTTATTCAATTGCTACAGTTTTCGATAAACCAACAGTTAAAGTTAATACAACAAAAGGTCCAAAATTATCTGTTGTTTCAATTGATCATTTACCTTCTTTATTACCAAGAGAAGCTTCAGAATTTTTCGCAAAAGATTTATTACCATCTTTATTACAATTACCAAATAGAAAAACTGCAAATGTTTGGGTTAAAGCTGAAAAATTATATAAACATCATGTTAAACGTTTAAATAGAGAACAAAAATTATAGATAAAAAGCAAAATTATTGTTTGATACAATTATATAGTTCTTAATTTACATTATTATTCTCTATTATACAGTAGTTTTATTCTAATTCAACAGAAACTTTCGGAGTATTCTTCTTTTTAGATTTTTTACTCTTTTTAGTTTTCTTACTTTCACCTTTCATTATTCTTTTCAATTCTTCTTGATCAGCTTCATTTTCACTTTCACTTGCACTTGCAACATCATCATCATCAATAGAATCAAATCTTCTTTTCATAGTTTCAAATTTCTCAACACTTTCCGATGAAACTTCAATACAATTTAATCTTTGTCCTGTATTATAAACTGCAATTTGATCTTTTAAATTTAAATCCCATATAACTATATTCCCATCTGAAGAAATTGAAATTAGGTAAATTTCTTTATCAACTTTATATAATTTAAAATCTTTAATACGATTTGTATGACCAATTAATGTAAATTTTGGTTCTGGTTTTATTTCTTCATCATCATCTTTTTCATTAATTAAATCTTTTAATTCATAAAATTCTAATGAACCATTACCTAACCCAACAACAACATATTCCACATCATTAATTTCATAAATTTCTAAATGCATTAAAGTTTTACCCAATGCTAATACATTAACAATACTTGCATTTGATGTCTTATAAACCAAAAGTTTATTTAATAATCCAACAAGGAAATATCCACCATCTAATGACCATCTAACAAATTCACCATTTTGCCAATCATTTTTAATCTTCAAATTAGCAGCTTTTTTAACAGTCATTAAATTCCATAATCTAATTGTTTTATCATCACCAACACTAACTGCAATTCTACCAGTTGGATGTATAGCAAGATCATTAATTCTTCCCTGATGACCTTTTAAAGTTCCAAAAATTTCCCAATCTTTTGTTCTCCAAATAATGATTTTCCCATCTTCAGAACCACTTAATAACCATTTACCATTACTTGTCTTACTATCATTACCAGACATTAAATCTTCATTTGAGAATTTCAAACTTGTAATACTACCTTGATGACCCAAAAGAGTACCTAATTCTTTTCTTTTTTGTAAATCATAAATCTTGATATGTTCATCATTACTACCAGTGACCAAATATCTTTTAGCAGCAGCTATAGATTTAATAGATAATGAATGTGCTTGGAAATGGAAAATTGGTTGGAATACAGGAGATTTATCTTTTTCTAATAAAATTGATAATGATAATAAATTATGTTCATATGATCCAACATAAATACGAAATTGAATTTTGTTGGAACTTAATGCTTTGGAAGCTGGGATTATTGTTGGTTTTATAACACTTGAAGGTTTTGTTTTAGCCATCTTTTTGTTAAATATATATCTATACTTTTGATCAACTTGTAATACTAAAGAAGTTGTAGTTTTGTTAAATTTTGTATAGACCGGTATTAATTTTTAAATTTTTCATGGTTAAGTACCACTGTCCCCGATGAGCTTCCCGGAATAACTTTATTGTCTACTTGTCTACGATATTAAAGTAATAAAGTAAAAATTTATTTATAAAAAAACACCATTAGCAAATAAAAGTAAATCAAATATTAAAATAGCCAATAACTAAACAAAAGTTTGTATAATCCATAAATCAAAAATAAGCCAAAAAATAAAGCAAAAATCAACACAGTAAATATAGCAAATATAAAGTATTAAGCACCACACTCAATTATTAACATTAATAACACTAGTAACAACTTCATTAACTTGATTAAAATGTTCATTAAACAAAACTTTAACCCTTTCATTACCCAACATGATTTTCCCCAAACCTGTTCTAATAAATTCTTGAAATTTTTCATTCCATTGAAATTCATAACCTGAATTAATCAATATAAAAAATGACATTATTAAAATTAATAAAGGTAACCAAAAAAATATTAACATTTTATCATTTTGAACATTTTTACGTTGTTGGAAAAATTTATTTAGGAAATCATCATTTTCATCTGATGATGATGTATCTGATCTTGTTGATTCTGTTCTTGTTGTTGAAAATCTTAATTTTGGTAATAAGGAATTGGTTTTTGGAGTTTTGTTTGAAGTGGATGGATATAAATCATCATATTTTGGTAAATCTTCAACATCTGAAGAATTTTGGAAAACATTTTTAACTTTATTCCATAATGAACCATCAGATTGTCTTGTAATTAAATTATTTCCAGTTAATTCATTTGAAGTTGTAGTTATATCATTAGTTGAAGGTGGAATAGTAGTCGGTGTTGTTATAGGAGTTGGATAAATCTCTTCCTCTTCTTCATCATCATCATCTTCAAA
This sequence comes from Hansenula ciferrii, assembly GCF_000313485.1. Lineage (NCBI taxonomy): Eukaryota > Fungi > Ascomycota > Saccharomycetes > Phaffomycetales > Wickerhamomycetaceae > Hansenula > Hansenula ciferrii. The sequence continues at coordinate 49,551 of NW_011887587.1, read as the reverse complement.
ATCAGCATCTTCACCTGATCCAACTTCACCCCAAGATTCTGAATCAATTTCTTCTAATTCAACACTTTCTTCTTCTTCATCATCATCACTTTCTAAACAATCATCAGTTAATTGATCATTAATTAATCTTGAAATATGAGCACCATTTGAAAAATTTAAATTTAAATCAAATTCATCAATAGAAAAAATTGATGAATTATTTGAAGAATTTGAAAATTTTCTTTGATGATCAACTAAATCATCATCATTAAACAGTTCTTTAACACCTCCCTGAGCTAAATCTTTTGGAACTAAACCATTATTAGATCTTGCCATCAAATTAGCTTTAAATTTAATCAACATCTCCACCGAAGATTTATCACCACTTAAACTAGCCATATGCAGGGGAGTAAATCCATTAATATCCCTAGAATCAACACGGGCACCTTTTTTCAATAATAATGAAACTAAAAGAGTATATTTTTTTAAACATGATAAATGTAATAAAGTTTGACCTTCTTGGGTACATAATGACCAATTTGGATTATTTGGCAAATGATTAATAACTTTTAATACTAATTCTTCATCATTTAATGAAGATAAATTCATTGAATTTATATTAATATTATTATTGGTACTATTGTTGTTATTATTACCTTCATCAGAACCAATGATTTTTCTTGCTATATTTCTTGCATCTTCTAATTTCCCATTCATTTTTAATCCAACAATTTGTAATGCCAATTCAATTAATTGTCGATCACTATCATCAAGATATGTGAAAACCGAAGTATTAATCATATCAAAGTTTGATGAACCATCTTCATTTTCATTCTCTTCAAATGAAACAATAACTTGTCCCGGGACAGCAGCAGGAGGTAAATATGTAACTATAGTAGAATCACTCCAACATTGAGTTGATAATGCTTTATTATTACCAAATTTAACTGTCAAGCCTTGTCTAAAATTTGAACCTAATAATGTGATTTCAACACCACCTCTCAGAGGACCCTGGGATGGAATAATTCTTTGAATTGAAGGTAATGTTGTGTTTATAGTTGAAATTTGTTGTAAGTTATTTGATGGAGAAATTGGATCAATTGATTCTTTTTTAATTGATGAAGATGAATTATAACCATTAAATAAAGTTGATGGTTTCCTAGAGGGGATGATGTTTAACCCATCAGATAATTCTGGAGACCAAGTTTTCTTTCTTTTAAAAATTCTTGAATCAGTTGTATGAGGTTCTGAACTATCTTCTTCAATTGAAGTTGGTGATAATGGTTGAGAAATATGAGAATTATTATTTGATTGATCATTTGAATCATCTAGGGTTTTCTTTCTATCCATAATCATTATTGGAGTTGATACATGTTTTGCTAAAATTTCATCTTTTGAATTTTTTAATATAAATAATAATTTAAAACCTTTTGATTCTTGATGATGTCTACAATAACAAACTAATCTTGCAGAGATATCCAAATCTTTTGAAGTTGTACTTGATGATGATGGTTGTGGGAATGATATGATTTCTTTACAATTGAAAATGATTGCACGCTTGGAAGTATTTGTTCCCCAATTTAAATTATCACTTATACCAGATTTTCTTCTTGATGCTCTTTTTTGTTCTCTTTTGATACATCTTGGACAAATATTACAAGATTTTGAATTTGAACTTGTCAAGACAAAAGTATCTAAGAATAAAATATTTTGTTTAAGATCTTCAGGTAATTCATCATTTTTTAAACATAATTTTTGTTTGGCAATTGTATCTGAAGGTAAATGCACAAGAAATTGTGGTGGTGGAGGAGAAACTGATAATTCAATTTTAATTTGAGTTTCAACACGTGAATAATTTGGTAAGTTCTTGATGTTCATCTTATAAGGTAAAGAATTTGAATCAATATCTAAATATTCTTGTGGTAATTGATTATTAAATTTTGTTGGAATATCTTTACCAAATTTTAAATTTGAAAGGATATCTTTTGATTGTTGGAACATGGAATTATGTGGTTGTGGTATTTCATTTATTGATATTGGAGTTGTATAAATTTCATTTTTGGAAGTATCAGGACTTGTTAAATCAATTGAATTTGGTGTAGTTGCATTTATTCCATAGTTATTATCATTGTTATTAGTATTATCATTTGATTGATTGAAATATAAGAAATCATTCTTGTTTAGATCGTCAGTTAAGAAGCTTTGAAATAGTTCATCATCATGAGGAGCTTGACCTTGTGGTACTTGTTGTGGTGGTACTTGTTGTACTTGTTGTTGTTGACTTTGATCTTCATATAATCTTTTATCTAGGAACTCATCCAAGATATCGAAATCCTCATCTTGTTTCAAGTCCAAGTCAATGGACTCTTGTAGTTTGATAGACATTGTGATACCTTTGATACACTTTGTCTAGTGGGTTGTGTGTTGTTTGTTGTTTGTTGTTTGTTGATGGAATTGCCGTTGTTGTTCAATTGTTTATTAGCTGTTTTTCTCAGTAAAATATTTTCAACGCGAAGGAAAGTAAAATAATATAAGAATATAATAGTAATACAAAGATATAGTAAAAATATAATATAATAGTATAGATACAACGATATAAATGTTCTAGTGTTGTTCTACGTGTTCTTTATAGTATAGATTGTCTCATTGTTGGTTGTTGAGTCTGTGTATTCCCATTATGACTTATCCCTTTATTCATAGTGGCTCTGTTGAATAAGACTCCCAACAAAACCAACGGAAGTGAACAACACTAAACACTAAACACCAGCTAAATGAACCATGAAACCATAGAACAGAGTCACAGTATCAGAACATTCTAGAAGAGTGGTACTACATTATTATATTATTATATATCTATAATACATTGTTAATTGATTATTCTTATACTATGATATTCCTATACTCTTATATTCTTATTCGTATAATAGTAATAGTAATAAAAGTATTCAGAGTAAATCTAGATTATTTTATTACATAATATTTACCCTGCCTTTGAACTTTCCCACATTCATCGAAATCTTGAAATAAACATCAAAGGTGTGTTATATTATATATGGTATTACTAGTGATTTATATATTATACAACAATGGGGTTTAAAAACACTTTATACGTCACTGGTATGTATTACTACTTATACTTATGATTACTAGTACTAACAACATCTCCAGGTTTCTCAAGAGAAACAAAAGCTAAAGATTTAGCTATAGATTTTGAAAAGTAAGTTATATTAAATCATTATTATTATTTTATTTTGTATTTTTTGTTTTGTTATTGATTTATACCCTAATACCCTTTTTATTCTTTACTTCTTCTACTTTTACTTTTTCATGATTAACTTGATTTTAGTTTCACCTTCAACATATCAAAAAAGGCGAATCAATTTAAAAATCAATGTTTAAATCAATATAACCATTCATTCAAATAATCAATCAATTCATTCAATTCAATTCAATTTTTCAAATCATTTCTTATATCCCTTTATATATATATATATCAACCCATTCAATCAATCAACTTTCAACTCAAAAACTCAAAATAAAATAATTCAATATCAATATTTCAATCTCATACAACAGAACATTCAAATTAACAATCAATTTTCAAGATTCGGTACTCTAGTAAGAGTAGACCTCCCACCAACAAAAACTCCAGATGGTCCACCATTTGCATTTGTTGAATTTCAAGATTTAAAAGATGCAGAAACCGCATTAGAATTAGATCAAAAACCATTTTCATTAGATGATTCATCAATATTAACTGTTCAATGGGCAAAATCTGAACCTCATCCTTCAGGTGGTGGGTTTAGAGGTGGTCCTCGTGGTGGTTTTGGTGGTCGTGGTGGTTTTAGAAGTGGGTTTGGTGGTCCTCGTGGTGGATATGGTTATCCTTCAAGAGGTGGATATGGTTATGGTGGTCGTGGTGGTTATGGAGGTGGATATGGTGGTTATGATGATTATGGATATGGAGGTGGATATGGAGGTGGTCGTGGTGGTTATGGAGGTCCTCCAAGAGGTGGGTACGGTGGTTATCCTCCAAGAGGTGGGTATGGATATGGTGGTGGTCGTGGAGGATTTAGAGATGATTATAGAGAAAGAGGTTATGGTGGTCCTTCAAGAGGTGGTTATGAAAGAGGTGGTGCTCCAAGACCTTCAAGAGATGAATATACCGGACCTGGTCATAGAAGAGATGATGATGATGATAGAAGACCTGATGCAAGATCTGATGGTGATTCTTATAGAGATATTTCTCCAAGAAGAGGTAGAGATGAATCTAATAATTTTGAAAATGATTCTAGAGAAAGACCAATTTCAAGATCAAGAAGTCCAAGAAGGGATTAGAAATCATATAAATATAAGTATATAAATCAATTTGTAATATTTGGAAAATTAAATTGAGTTGTAGATTATATTGATTACATAATGTTTTATACCCGATTAAAATTTATCAAATCATATTAAAGATGAATGTAAGATAACTGAAAAATTCATAAACCTATACTAATCCATATAACAACTTGATCCACTCCAACTTCCTCAATCATTATTAGCACACCATGTCCACCATACTATTCCTTAAAAACAAAACAATACCGAAAGATCCATACAATGAATTATTCACCCAAGAAAACTTTGATATAAATTTCATACCATTACTAGATCATAAACATCTTGAACTTTCCACAATAATAACTTATTTAAAATCACATGAATTCTTACATAAAACAAATTCATTAATCATAACATCACAAAGAGCCGTTGAAGTCTTGGATTTGGCATTACAACAAATTGAATTAGATATTAAATCTAAAATTTTAAACAAATTAGCATATACTGTGGGTCCTGCTACTGAATTAATCTTGGGGAATTTAGGGTTTACTAATATAAAAGGTGGTTCTGAAGCTGGGAATGGTAATATATTATCTGATATAATTATAGAGACGCTATCATCAAATGAAAAGATTACATTTTTCACAGGTGAAACAAGAAGAGATATAATCCCCAAGAAATTATTATCAAAAGGGTATGATTTAAAAGAAATTATCATATATAAAACTATTGAAAAACCTGAGATTATTGAAAGGTTTATTGATGTTGTTGATAATAAAACTGGGTTGGAGAAATGGATTGTGTTTTTTAGTCCTCAGGGTACAAATGAAATTATTAAATTCTTGAAGAAAACTTTGGATGAGAGTGAAGATGAAGATGTTTTTAAAATTGCTTCAATTGGTCCAACTACTGAAACTTATTTGATTGAGAATGGTATAACACCGGATTTGGTTTCTTCAAAACCTGATGCGAATTCTTTATTGAAACATATTAAAGAATTTGATAGTCATTTATAGATTAATTTATAATGCATGTATTTATAATCATCTATATGTATTGCTAATGCTTTTATTTTTTCACTTATTAATCATATCAGAAACAACATTAATTGTTTCATTTTCATTTTGATAATCAATCTCCATTAAATATTCATCTTTATCAGAATCATTTATAATTTTAATTTTTGGTAATGCTAATTTCCCAATTTTTAAAGGAATTAAATATAATTGAAATTCATTAATTTTTTCTAAATCTTTATCAGAAATATTAAATTTAAATTTTGTTTTACCATTAATTAACCAATTATCTTGATTTGATAAAATTTCTAATTGGAATGTTTTTATTGATGATGTTTGAAATTGAACTTTCTTTTTTGATGTTTGATTTGGATCAGAAGTTTCTGAAACTTTATTAATTAATGATTTTAAATTTAAATTTGTTTCTATTGAATCTCCTATGATATAATGAGTTTTGGGTTCAAGATTTAATTCCACTGTATGGATAACATGAACTGATGGAATTTGAACATCAATGTATAAATGTTTATTGCATTGGACATAAACATATTCTTCAAACGGTTTTTCAATTTTTAAATAATTTGAGTCAAGCAACCTTTCTTCAAGTAGTTTGTAAAATTTAATTCTCTCGTTAGGAGAAACTGAATTAATAATCTTTTTATCAATTTTATTAAAATTTATTATCTTGATTTCTTGATCTAAAATATAGCTATTAAAATCAAATTTTAATCCTTCAATAATCAACTTAATAAATGTCATGTATTCATTTAAAGGATTGTCACATCCACTTTTAATTCTGTTTGATTCTTCAATAAATTTTTCAAATAAAATTTCTTTCAATTCTTTTTTTAAATCTCTATAAGTTATATCTAATGTTAAAAAATCATTTGAATCATAATGTACATCATCATTTTTTTCAATCTTGAAAAAATAACTTCCAGGTTGTTCACCAAATGCAATAAATGATGAAGATTTCATTGAACTACTAACTTTATATTTATCATTACCTTGTAAAGAGCATGATAAAATCCTTATTGGAAATTCAATATCAGCTGTACCAATGGAAAATTTAGCAAATAATCCATTTTTTTTGAAAATATCTTGAACAGAAACTGCTATACTGCATGAAGTATCTAAAATTTTTGTCACTGTTTGAGATTTTGATTCCATGTTGCAATCAATAAAACTTATTTGCGCTTTCAAATCTAAAATATTTGAATTTCTTGCACTATTATTTATATATGGTATGATAATTTCATAATCTGTGAAATCACGTAAATAACCTGTACGTATTGTGAGAACATCATCTGAATTATTATCATCTTTTAATGAAACTTGATATCCCTCATCTGAATCATCATTTGATAGTTCATACTCTTCAAGTAAATTCATAATTTTAATATCAGATGTTGGTTCAAACCCTTCGGTTCTACTCCAAAGTCTAATTTCAGTTGAATCAACTGACCCAAATTGAGTTGATATAAATAATGAAATTGATTTCTTTGTCAAATTTATATTTGTTGGATTTTCAATTTTTAATGATAAATTACCCAGGGATGTAATTAAGAAAGGTTCTGAATTTTGTTCATCATTTTCGTCAAATTCATGAACAAGTGTAAAATTATTAAAATTTGTAATAAATTTAAAAAATTTAAATTCACCTATTATTATATCGTTTGACTGGAATTCAATTGTTGTTATACCTTTTTGTAAAATTATATCAGATTTTTCAAATTTGAAAACTTCATCATTTGAATTTTTTAATAAAATTCTGGAATTTTGAAGTTTTAATTCTGTTTCAAATGGACTTCTGAAATCAATATTAATTTCATATCTATCAAAATCTCCTTTTAAAAATGGTTTTGGGGAAATATCAAATAAATTATCTGCAGGATAAATTAAATTCTCATCAGGTATGATTTTTTCCATTTTTTCAAAACTGGATTTAACATTTTTTGGTTCATATAATTGTCTCCCAGAGTTTAATTTATATGAAGATGTTATATCTAAATATAACTTTGATAATGAAGTTTTCTTAGAAATTGAAACAGCTTGTTGATCATCACCATCTTCATTCTTAGGGGATTGGAAAAAATCTGCATCTTCATTTAAATTTTCAAGACAATCAGCATAAATCTCTTGAAGATTATTACTAATTAAATCCCAACCTTGTGATTGATAAAATTCAGGACATGTAGATAAAACTTCAACAGCTTTTTCATAATTTTTATTGTGATAATCAACTAATGCAATATCTATAGATAATGCATCAACAGCTCTTGGTCTACCAGAGATACTAAAATGTCTAATTGCTTCACTAGTTATTGTGATAAAATGTTCTTCAAAAATTTCTTGAGATTCAAATAAAGTTTTCAATTCTTGATGTTGTAAAGTGAATGATGCTTTATGTTCATTATCGTTATCATCTATTGATATTTCATTCATCACTTCACCAATATGAAACCCTAATAGAGTACCTAGTTTCACAAATTGTGATCTTTGAACTAAGAGTAACTCACCAAAACGTTCAGATACTTGACTTATATTTTCATCACTTTGATCTGATGTAAATGTATTGATTTTAGAGCACAAATCCAATTGTAAAACTTCATCAATCAATGTATATGCCCATTCACTAACTTGAGGGTCCGTGATACCATCTTTAGTGTAAAGCTTTAATATATCATGTATGAATAAATGTAATCTTCTTAAAAATTCTGAAACATGAATGGAAGCTATTGACAATGAAGGGGCTGCTTGAGATAATGCATTCAAAATTAAAAATTGTTTGGAGAAAACATATGATCTTAATCTAAATAACGTTACACTTTGATCCTGTGTTTCAAATAATGATGGGATAGATGCAAATTTCAAAAGATTTGTTATAGGTTCTTTAGCAAAATCAAATGTTTCTTCTGGGAAAAGATCTTTATTTTTTTCCAATGGGGTTATGGTTTGTGATAAATAATCATATTCTGTCAAAGCATCTTCGAAAAGACGAAGTTGAAAGAATTGTCTTGATAATCCTTCTGTTAATGCTAATTTTAAAAATGTAGATGATGATGAACTTGGATCATCACCATTATTATTATTTAAGGTATTGACTGCAGCACTCAATTGCTGTAATCTAGATGAAAAAGAATGTAGTATTGAAGACTTTAGTTTATTATTGAGTAAATTCCATGATTCATTTTCCTCCAATTGATTGGTATATTTTTCCTTGAGCCTGATACAACGATCAATATCACGTTCAGGTGGGTTGAAATCAACTTTAAGTTTCTCGAAAACACGCGTTCTGTTCTTGTCATTATCATTTGAATGATAGAATATCAAATACCAATCTAAAGGACCATTTGAACCATCAACATTTGATTTAAGCCATTCTCTTATAAGTGGTCGTATTTTGGACTTATAAGAGTCAATATCATCACTTTCAATCAACATTAATCTCACATATGGTGTGTTCAATAGACGGATTGTTCTTTCCAGCGCTTCAACATTTGACGTGTCTGAAATTTTGAGAGATGGGCCATCAGCGTTATTATCAAAATTTTTGGGAGTTTCTTCAATGAATGTGGTTTGTAATTGAGGAATTGAACGTAAGCTTTCCTTTTCACTTTTCCTCCAATGCAGATTTGTCAAGTTGACTTTTGATTTCAAGTCTGTTCCTAGTTTGGCATAAACATCGTATGGGTCATAGTAGCCTATTCTAATGGGTTGCACATCCAGCGACATAATCCGCTATAGAAGGAACTTGAGGAACTTGGTATTTGATCAAAACATTTGATTTGAACAGCCTGATCTAATGTTGACGTTTTTGATTAAATATTTAAGCGCGAAAGCGCGGCTTATGTAACACATTTCTAAGATTATTGTTTTGGTGAAATTGTATATAGCGAAGTGACTTTGGACTTTGTCCAAGGAAAGCAAGTGCAAAGACTTCAAGATCACGACAACCACGATCCATTGGTATCAATTGGACCCAGTATATTACCATGAGTGACGAACACAAGACACCAAATAAGTCTTACGACTCCACTTATCTCGGGTCAACACAGAAGAAAACAGCTCAAAGACCATTCTCAAGAAGAACTTGGGATATCAGTCCCAGACCACCATCATCACCATTTAGAAGACTTGCAGATTCTGCTAGGAAACAATCACCTGGTTCTGGAGTAAGTTCACCTCTTAGGAGAACACCTGCTAAGAAAGATGATGGTAAGACAGATGAATTGATGAATTGGATTGCGTCAATAAAACATAGAGCAAGTACAGCGCTAGAGGAAGATGAAGAAGACGAAAGATCCTTTTATGAACGAATTGAGAAAGAAAAACGTCAAGTTGAAGCTCAAAATCAAATAAACACCGAAGCTTTTGAAAAGCTGGGATTGTTACTGGATAAGGAGCAAACAACCTTAAAATCTGAATCAAAATTTTCCAATATATCCAATCTGGAGAAGGAATCATCTGAATCCGAAGAGGAATCAGAGGAGAATGATTCATTATATAATGAAGGTTCAGCTAATGATGAAGAACCTGCCAATTATCATTATGAAGAAGAACAATATCCAAAGAATATCAATACCCAAGAAGAACCTGTCGAGGTTATGTCTCTTGATAGTGAAGAAGACGAGGAAGAAGGTGAATTTCAAGAAGAAGAACAAGATGACTTTGACGAGGAGCAAGGTAGTGATAATTACAGAGAAGGAGAACAACAAGATCAAAATGTTGATAATCAATCTGAAGGTTATGACTCTGAAGGTAATGTTATATTTCCAGATGATTCTCAACTTCTACAACTACCTTCTGATTCAGAGCATGAGATCGGTGAAGATGAAGAGATTGAAATACCAAAATACGATGATAATGTTTTCGCTGAAGATTCTAAGAATGAATACGTTGTAACACCTCAATATCAAAGTGCTTATTCACACAGTCGCTCCCAACCACAGGCAACTTACCAATATCAAGAACATGATGAAGTTGACGAAAAAGAGGACCAACAGGATAACCAAGGTGACTATGATGAAGACTTTTCCCAAGAAGAAGACTATGAGAATCAAGAACAAGAGCAAGAACAAGAAGTTGTTGATTTGTCAGATGTTGATGGAGAAGACGAATATGATGACGATTTGGAAGATGATAATGATTCATTTAATGACCAAAAGGATATTCAGGAAGATGCTACTCACCATCGTGAACCAAACTCAGATAATGATCAACCAACTCAATATCAGTTCCAAGAAAACACCGATGGTTCACAAGAAAATCAATTCTTTTCTTTTGATATGCTAGCCAGTGCTGCTTTGAATCAAATACCGCATGAACAGTCCACACATAGAACAATGACGGAAAGAGTTGTTGACATCGATGATGAGGCAGATGTTTTGGAAGAAGACCCACAAGACGATGAAGATGAAAATGTGTTACAGGAAGCTCCAGAAGATGACGACGATGAAGAAGATGTGCTACAAGAAGATCCAGAAGAAGACAACGAAGAAGAAGAAGACAACCAAGATCAATATTCAGGTGAAACTTATTACAGAGAAGAAGAACCTTCAACAGAACAAGATCAAGAGGTTCAATATGAGCAACATTCAGATGCAGGATATGAATCTGAAAACCAAGATTATGAGCCATCTGAACATCATGAGGTGGAGGATATCTATAGTGATAATGATTCTGTAAATGAGGAAGTTGTCGCAGACCACCATGAGGATGAAGTACTTGATCATGAAAACCAGCAAATCAATATAAATGAACAAGAGGAGACTACGCCATCTCAAGAATCTGAAGAAATTATTGAGGATAATGATCAAGAAGTCTCTGAGAAACTTGATCTAGAAGAGCAGGAGAACTCACCAGAGCCAGAACAAGAACAGGAACCAAAAGTTGAGGTATATGAAGAAGAACAATATTATGACTCAGATAATGAACCATTTAAAAGTCCATCACATAGTTTGTTTGGTTCGTTAACCGTTGACGAGGTGTCTGCTATTCAAGATGATGAAGATGAGGAATTGGTATACGGTGGTGTAACTTATAATACAAATTCCATCTTAGCAAACATTGAACACGATACTGGATTCGAAAAAGATGAGCAAGAGGAAAATGATCCTGAAAATGAACTAGATTTAAAAGATGAAGATGGCCTCGAAGGTAATGACGATGTTGACAGAAAGGAAAGAAACGACCAAATTGTCGAAAAAGATTATAATACCAAAGAAGAAATAAGCCAAGAAGAGAAATTACCTGAAAGTAAAGATGTCGAAATTGAAGAAACACCAAGAACCATCACATCAAAGAGTAGTTTTGCTTCATTTTCAAACTTTGGTGGAATCAATAACAATTCTACAATCTCATTCAAAGATGCTTCTTTAGAATTTGAAAAATCTCTGAGCAACAAGAAAGACTCAGATGTCACAGACGTGAATAACGAGGACAAAGGTACATATCCAAAAACAGTTGAATTTGACTTACCTGATAAGAGTGATGTTGATATTAAATCTGGTTCAGAAGAAAACGAAGAAAACGAAGAACAGAAAGGAAACCAAAACAACCAACTTGAAGAGGTACGAGGTGTTGTCTCAAGTATGCTTGAACAGTCATTAGGTGAAAATCCTGAATCATTTATCGAACACGCAAAGAAAGGCCAAGAAGAATTGGTTGAAACAGTCAACAAAACTACACCTGCTGAATCTTTGAAAGAAATTGCTGATAATATGATCAGAAAGTCTTTGGGTGAAGAACCTGAACATTTGGTTGAATCCGTCATTGAAGATTCGAGTTTGAAAGATACTGCTGATGAAGTTGTTAACAAATCACTCGGTGAAGAACCAAAAGAATTTGTGGAAAATAGATTGAACGCTTTAGCTAATGCAGATGAAGAAGAAAATGCTGCAAAATCTTTAAGTGATGAATCCGAAAGACTTATTTACAAGGTTGGAGAAGGTTTGGATAAACTTAACGCAGCTGCACAAGCCAATAAAGATAATGAAGGGGAAGTATTTTCGAAGAATATCTCAGAAGTTGCTGATGAACTAATTAGTGAAGCTGGTGATGTTACAAAAGAGCATATAGATTCCAAAAAGATTGAAGAAGCAGCAGCTCATGATGATTCCATATTTTCTGAATCTATTCCAGATGTTGCTAAGGATCTTATCAATGATGTCAAAAATCTTCAAAACGATAACATATCAGACCAGAAAGAGGAATTTGATAATAACCGAAATTCAGCTATTGTGAATACAGCTAAAGCAGTTACAGATGCCGTTAGTGACGTGGTTGAAAAAGCTAAAGAGGAAGTTGAAGAAGCTATCGAAAGCTCAGTGATTGAACCTGAAAATGCTCTCGATGTTGATAATTCTTTCAATGAAGCCCTAAAAGTTACTGATGATCCAGATAAAACCGAGTCTCAAGAGATCAACAAAAATGATAAACCAGCATTTGATTTTGCAATTCCAGATATAATTAGGGATTCATATCTTCAAGGTCTGAAAGTTGCTCAACAAATTCAAGAACAGGGTGAAAACTTTGTTGAAGAACCAGCTAAACCAAAATTAAACATGAGCTTTTATAACAAAGACAATGAACCAGATAACTCATTAGGTGCTAGTAATGAAGCCATTGCCGGATCATCATCTGAACAAATGTCACCAGAGGAGAAACCAAAACCAGATCATATTGCTAACAACTATGAGAGTGTTAAAGCTGGTATTGAAAGTTTACAAAAGGAAGATTCGAACTCTAGTGTTAATAAGAAAAGAAAATTAGAAGAGACCGAACTGGAAGAGTCAGAACCTACCGGGATCTTTCATAAGATTAGAAGATTTGCAAGCTTTACTAACTTTAGCTTATCACCAAAAAAATCATCTCCAAAAGAGCTTCTAGATGAAGGAGGAAGTTTAAATCAAAATTCAGTTACTAAATCTAAAGAAGAAGCTAAGAATATTTTCAAAGCTGTAGAAACTTTGACTGAAGAGAACATTGAAGAGCCTGTTTCGAAGGAGACAGAACATCAAGCTACGGGAATCAATTTACCACAAGCTGTTGAAGATTTTGCTAAATTCACAGAAGAGAAAGTTAATGAAGCTGTTATAGAACCTGTCAATAGCGCTAGTGCTAGCCCTTCCCCAAGAGGGGAAAATGAGAGTCTGATAGACATCACAGAGGAAGCGGAAAATTTTGTTAGTTTTGTTGAAGATCAAGTGGAAGAATTTATTGATAACTCTGTTACAGAGACAGAAATTAACCGCGATGAGGATGAACAGGAAGTTGAATTTAAAGTTCCAGCTGAAGTAAAGAAATTAGCAACATTTATTCAAGATAAGGTGGATGAAGCAATTGAAAATCAAGTCGCCGGTGAAGATATTAATCGTTCATCTGAGGAAACAGAGATCAAAGTTCCACAAGTTCCACAAGAGTTACATGATTTAGCAGAATCATTCACTGAAAAGGTTGAAGAAGCAGTGGAAAATGAAGTTGAAGGTGAAGATGTTAATCGCTCCACTGATGAAATTGAAATCAAGATCCCAGAGGAAGTTAAAGAAGTTGCTGGTGTCCTTGAAAACACAGTGGAAGAAGCATTGGAAAATCCAGTACAAGGTCTCGAACATGAAGATGATATATTGGAAACTTCACAAAAATCAGAGTCAAATGATATCAATTCTGGTGCCAGTGGTGATGTTGAAGAAGACGATGTTCAAGTTAATGATGATTCAAATATCATAGATAATGATCTGGTAAATTCATTTAAAGATAAAGTTGAAGAAGCTGTTGAAAATCCAATCGAAGGTGAAGTTGATGACAAAGATGGAGATAATGAAGATGCTGTTTCAGAAAAAAAACCTACAGAAGAAAGCTCTTTCTTTTCAACTATTGCAGAAGACGCAAAAGAAGTATTAGAAAAGGCTGGTGATATCGTGGAGGAGACAATTGAAAATCCTTTGACAACCGAAGAGGTAAATCGTGATGAGGATGAGATTGAACTGGAAATACCACAGGAAGTTGAAAATATTGCTAATGATCTTCATGAACAAGTAGAGGAAGTAATTGAGAATCCATTAACAGAATCTGAAATTAATAGAGATGATACTGAAAATGAAGCTAATCTCTCATCGGAGGTTTCCAATTTAGTTACAAATGTTAAAGAAGAAGCTGAGAATCTATTAAATTTTGCTGAAAATACCATTGATGAAGCAATTGATGCACCAGTGGATGAAGGTATCGACAGTACACACGATATTCCAGATGAGAAGGGCGAAGGTGAAATTACAGAAGGTCCTGATCAACAGATTGTTGAAAATGAAGACGCAGGAAATATTGAAAATAAAGAACAAGAAGAAGATGATGATGATCAAGAAAAGAAAGAAGATGATGACCAAGAAGTGGAACTTGAAGGAGAAAAAGGAAAAGAAGAGGAAGAAGGAGAAGAAGCAGAAGAAGTAGAAGAAAGAGATACACTAGAAGCTCGTGATCCATCAACCGAGGTCCAAGAAGATGAAGCTTCTGATGTTTCTAAAGATACACCAGTTAAACCACCAAGCTCCAAGTTTGAATTTTCACAAATTCCACCTCAACAACCATACCGCTCTCCATTTAAGAGAGCTATTGATTTCATATTCAGAAGAGGAACCAATGAAAGATCCAGTACACTGAAAAGCTCCGTTATATTGAAAAATGAAGCTGAAGATAAAGATGTTGAAGAACCTGCAAAGAAACGTCAAAAAATTCAATCTTCAAATGATTTTCATGATCACATAATAATGAAAACCAGAAGTGGAAAAATCGTTGGTGCTAATACTGAAGCTGATATTGAAGATGCTAAAGCGCTAGAAAAGAGAGAAGATGAATTGATTGATCGTATTGCTCATGGTAAAGTCCATACTGAACATGCTGTTCATGATATTGCTGCTGAACATGAACGTATTGAAGAACACCATGATTTGGAAGGTAACCATATTAAACTTGGGGACCTAAAATCAGACCAAGTCGAGCAAGAAATTGTTGAAAAAGAAGAGGAAATTGAAAACACAGAAAGAGAAGAGGAAACTGAAAACACAGAAAGAGAGGAAACACCTGTTCCACAATTTGAGGTCAAGATTGAAGAAGCCAAATTTCCAAATACACCAAAAAGACGCACAAGAGGTAGATCATCCAAAAGAAGTCGTACAGATGTTGATGATTCAGAAGAACCAGAAGAAAAGAAAGAAGAATCCGTTACACCTAAAAGAAAAGCCAGATCAAAGACCAAGTCTAGAAGTCGTAAAGAACTTCCTCCAAAGAGTGAAAGAAAGTTAAGAAGTAGAACTAAATGATCCACAATTAGCTTGTTTTTTTTAAAGTGTAATAAAGAATTGTATAATAATCGAAATGTGTTACGAATTTAAATTGATATTATGATACATGAATCGTTAATTTGAAATTTTGTAGAATATTATATTAGTTATTAAAATGCAAAAATGTGAAACTCTATGTACAGTTAGTTGTTTTTTTCTGAATTCTATTAAAGATGACTTAATCTATAGCATATAAACAAAATGATTTCTAAAATTTGGAGTTTGCCGGACTAGGCAATATGTTTCATCAGATATTCAAAACATCCAAAGAATGCAACACTTGTAATGACAGATCTTGTAACACTAACACTCAACCCTCTATACATCTGTCTTGTTGGGAATGTTAATTTTCTCATTAATAAAGGTTTTGGTGGTTTTCTGGCCAATTCTCTTATGATATTTGACGTTATATCTCTTTGAGTTAATGACTTGACAGTATCAATTGGAAAAACTAAAACCCAACTAAATATACCAGACATAGCACCGGCCAAAGTAATACTTAATGTGGACATGGGTATTGTGGTACCTGGTATAACTGCATTGGCACCACCTGAAAATGCATCAATTAATATTTTAGAAGTTTCATAAATACTAAAATATAACCCAGACCCCAATGCATCTCTCAAAAGATGAAATTTATAACCTGAATAAAGACCCAACATACCTTCGCATCTTCTAATTTGTCTTGCAACTTGAAATGTTGTCTTTGGCATCTTTCTCGGGTTTAAATTCAATTCAGCTTGCATGAGGACATATAGTTGTTGAAATAGTTTGGTAAATTCAAAAGGACATGCAAATAAACTTGTACCAGCACCAGCAGCAAAACCTGAAGCGAAAGACACCGGTGCATTATTTATAGCCAGTATTATTTTCTGTTTTCTTGACGAGTCCGAATCTTTACTTTGTATTGGTTGTATTGTATAATGTTGTAAAGCAGCGGCATATGGTTTAGCAGCAGTATATAACGACACACCCAAGGATTTGGAAAA
Source organism: Hansenula ciferrii (assembly GCF_000313485.1). Lineage (NCBI taxonomy): Eukaryota > Fungi > Ascomycota > Saccharomycetes > Phaffomycetales > Wickerhamomycetaceae > Hansenula > Hansenula ciferrii. The sequence goes on along the minus strand of NW_011887587.1, from coordinate 32,904 downwards.
TGAAGTTGATAATAATGGAGCGGTAACACCTCTGAATAAACCTTTGACACCTTCTGTTCTTATCGTCTTTGTTAGACAATCATAGATCCCATTGAAAGGATGTGTTTGCATACGAGTCTTTATGGAATCTAATGGGAACCCCACCACTGTTGAGAATAAGGATGCAGTATATGAAAGAATGGTTGGTCTCCATGGTTGGAAGTTTTGTGGTAATATGTGTAATGCATGGTTGAGATCCAACTCACCAGTAATAGCTGGAGCCACCGTGACTTTATGACTTGCACTCATGGATTTGTTTAGGTATTTTGTATGGAATATGAAATAATGTCTTCTTTTTCTTTGATTTTAAATCTTGAGACAGTTTACTGAGTATGTTGTGCTATCTTTATGGGATTTGACTCAAATTTATTTATTCACTTGTATGCATCTGCTTCGAAGCGTAAAGAAAATTATCACAACAAAAGTAACGAAATAGTACTATTGGACCGTGAAAACTTGAATACTTTGGACACAAATTTTCAGAAAATGACTGATAGACACCTGGATATTAATATTCAAGCACTCAAGCTTGACAAGATTGAAAATTCCTGTTAAAACTCACGTAGATTTGAGCTTCTGGTGATGGAAAATGGTCTTGAATTAATGAATCACAAGTTCGCCAGGGCAGAATTTTTTGTGAATCAGATGAGCGACCGCGAAATGATGAGATTATACCTACATACCACAGTCAATCATGAATAATGTGACACATTGAAGCAGATAGAGAAGAGTAGGAGGAACGACTGAGCGAAGGAGGTATTAATGTGCACTATTAGGTACCAAAGGTACAAAAAAATCCCGAGAAACTTTAAGTTTTACTTATTATATTAATACACAAGATTTGACTAATTATGCTTGTCTTTTACCAGCAGATGATTTTGATTTAGTTTGTTTAGCTTGAGTTTCTGATTTGGAAGCAGAAGAGGATGAACCTTTAGATGGTTTGACCTTTTCAGCTTCAGCAGCTTCAGTAGCTTCACGTTCAGCTTCTTCTTTGTTGAAAATTTCTAATCTTTGTTGATATTCCCATTCACCGTAATATAAACCAACTTGTAACATGATAATACCACCTAATAAGAAGACAATCATTGATGAAGAAGCAGCAATGACATTGATACCAGTATTGGCATCAACTTCACCCCATTCACCATGTAAAGCACTATCAGCACCTGTTCTTAAGTTGGTTAAGTAGACACAGACAGCTAAAACGTATAACAATAATGAACCATATTCAAAATATTTTGAATCTTCAGAAGGTTTATAAAGTTTAATAAACATACCAATAAAACCTAAACCGATGAAGAAATGAATAATATGCAAAGGAATTGATGGAATTTGAGCCCATGTTTGATAATGTCTTAATGAATTATCAAAATCAGCTTGACTGACTTGTTGTGAGAACAATGTTTTGGCATCATAAGGCCAGTTACCCAATAATAAGCCAAGGAAGAAAAAAGTACCTGAGTTTTGAAGTTAGTATATGAATATTCGTTGATGAGAGGGGCGAGATATCTTCAATAATCCCCGTTGTACTGGATTAAAAAACACATACCGGCAATGATCAACCCATTGGCGACTGGTAAAACGTCTTTGTATTTAATAGCCATCTTTTGAATTGAAATGATGTGCAGTTGAGTAAATGCAGAATGTGGTTTTGATCTTAGATGAGAAACGTTGATACTTTTATACCCTTCATTTTGTTATCTATTGGCAAGTTTTTTCCCTAAGAAAAGCCTTCCGCAGCGGGGCTGATTAACCATCAACAATTAGCAGTAGAAATTGCATTATTTTATAAGTTCTTGGAAGTTTTATACGGTGTGATTGATCTCGAATGATACCATTAATAAGAACATATAGTCGATCATAGAATTACTGATCAATACAATTAATTTTAATATCATCATGATAGATCCCTACATTGTTATTAAAAACCCGAACCCAAATTTATTGAACAAATATGTATAATTTATGGAAAAGATTCTTAAGCTTCAACAGCTTGTTCAGCAGCAGCTTCTGGTTCTTCAGCAGCTGGTTCTTCTTTTTGAACGTATGATTTAACAGTTGGAGCTGGGATAGCTTCATCTTCTTTTGGTTCATGAACTTTAACGTAATCTGGTAAAGATTTTGGACCAACTCTGTTGGTAGCTGGGTCTCTCATAATTTTAACTTTAACACCTAAAACACCTTGTCTTAATAAAACGTGACGGGTAGCAGTGTCAATGAAATCTTTAACTGGTTGACCAGAGTGGATTAAGAAACCATCTTGGAATTTCATAGCTTTAGCACGAGCAGCTCTTAATTTACCTGAGATAACAACTTCAACACCTTTAGCACCAGATTCCATAACATATCTGACAACACCGTAAGCAGCACGACGGATAGCTAAACCGTTTAATAATTTGAATTTTAATGATTCAGCTTGAGCAACAGCAGATAAACCACGGTCTTGAACTCTTTCAGCGTATAAGACAATAGTACCTGGAGCAAATTTGAATCTTTTTTGGACTAATGAGGTTAATTCATAGATTCTTCTACCGTTTTCACCTAAAACAGCGTTGGTTTGGGTAGCTCTGATAATAACTTCAGTTCTGGTTGGAGTAACTCTGACTTCAACACCAGCGTAACCTTGTTCAGCTAATTCTCTGGTGAAGAATTCGTTTAATTCGGCGTAGAAGACACCGTCAGCGACCAATTTTCTTTTCTTTGAGATGATGTTAACCATTTTTGATATGTTATGTGTGATTCAATAATAGAACTTTGTATAGTAATAGTATGAAGTTGAATTGTATATATTTTTTTATTCACTACACCTGCACAGTTCCCAGCTACTGGATGCACTGGCTTCAAAGTTTTTCACTATGTCAGGGTAAATAATTTGAAAAATCTTGACTTTCGCGAAGTTTTGCAGTGCACTGAGTGATGTTTGGTTTTCTTGAAATGGGTGACTGAATTACTTTGGTTTTCTTATAACATCCGGACATTATATTGTGGAAGGCACGTGATAAAAGATAGGGCATACAAAATCACGACGCGCTCAAATTTTCAAGTTTAAAGTTTTCTAACATAAATAAACAATAGAAATTGATTGTTTTGATTTCGAATATAATAACATAACGCATGCTGCTGCTATAGATGATGAGGATACATTGCGTGGCACTGCCACTAGTGATGATTGGGCATAGATGAGGGTACTTACTATACTTGTACACAACTTACAAGAGTCAAGAGTCAAATTATTGTAAGTTAAGTAACAGCTTGTAAGTTGACTACGCGCGTATGGATCAGATGATACAATGTCCTAAGTTCTAAGTCGATTACTGATATATATTTGGTAGATCAGATATACGTCTAGTATATACTATATACCGTATACGCTAAAATAACCAATCGCACTCAGGAGTCAGCTGCTGAATTACTATAATATAGTATACAATATATTATATGAGTGATGATAGTACAGTATTATAATTTATGTATACATGACAATTTACTACTACGCGCGGATAAATTAACGTTCTTGCAAATATGTTCAAGGTTCTAGGTTCTAGGCCCATGAATATTCATGAATCATGAATCTTTATCAACAACAGCATAAAGCATGATTATTCTTTAGACGCGGTAAAATTTACGACAAACGCGCTTTGAACAAGTTAAAGCCCGTCAAGAACAAAGCAAAAACATGAGTCCAAAAGTATGAGTTATAAGCACACAAACCCTATGTAACTTGGATCTAAATAGTTCATTTAGACTCTACATTATGACTTGAATTACTTTTGGAAAATAGATAGTAAAAGTAGCTTTGAAAACGTGAAGTTGTGAATCATTTTTAGTTCTTGATTGTCGATTAAATTTTATAACTTGATCTTCAAATTGAAGTATGTGTCTAACGCGTTCACCTGGTGATATAAAAAATGTGCCTGCGAAATCAAACACATTCCGACGGAAAACAATAATAAACAATAACAAGATCATAATAAACAATGGTAACTGGGGTATTATAAACTCATAGCAAACTTAGATATCAGAGATGAACTCTTGATTATCCAATGAAAGCTTTCAAACTTGAAAACATTTTCCGTGAAGCTTTGCGGCTTGTCTGGGAGTACCGTGTGGTGTCATAGTTTACCGTAACCTAAAACGCAAAACCTAATAAATTTACATGGTTAAAGGTTAAAGGACCACATGGCTAGCCTCATAGACACAAAGCGAATCTAAACAAGCGTTAAATTTTATATGGTAATCAGCTGTATAGTAGTAGCCTGTAGGTGAATGAACAAAATCGCTGGTGGTGATGTTATTAATTCTAGGCCCCACCATCTACTTGAAACGATAATTCTACTTATACTCTTGTCACTTATGTTTATCCTGGATCTCTCAGCCATTTAGGTACTTACCAAGAGTCTCTCGACCTCTCATATTTCTTGGTTCCTTGTTTATTTGATTTCTTGATCTTGAGACTTGATTTCAACCGTTAACCAGCGTATTTTGGAAAGTTTTGAAGCATGGCTCCAAAAATAATTTTCTAGGCTGCAGATCAATGCTGGAAGAGTGCTTGACTTGTCGCCCAAAGTGGAAATCGCACAGATCTCGGAGAGCTGCACAATTCCAAATCAGTCGATTCAGTCCCGATTTGGAACCGCACCATCCAAATCTATCCAGCATTCTTCTCTGAAGGGATGGAGTCGTACCAAAATAGTGTATGGCACTAGTTTTACGGAATCATAACAAATAATTTTAGTGAAGAATGTTTATGATCCATAGTTTTTCGGATGATGAGTTGATAAACAAACATTTGAAGCTTCAGAAAAAATTATAAATACAGGTCAAATCCTCCAAATATTCTTAGATTTTTTATAATTCTTTTAATCATCATCAAATAGATCATTATCAAAGTTCCAACTTTAGTCTTTCGTTAACAAAACAATCAATATATCAATCACAATGCAATTCCAATTAGTCACTTTATTATCTGTCGCTGCTTACGCTGTCGCTGCCTCTGCTGAATCAACCTCAGTTGCTATTGTCAGTGAAGAATCAACTGTCACTTCATCAATCGAAGACTGTGCTTCAACTGTTACCAACTGTCCAGCTAGATCATCTTCTGCTCCAGCTGCTCCAACTACCGTTGCTCCAACTAACGGTACCAACGTTACCAACGGTACTGTTAACCCACCACAAGTTACTTCATACGAAGGTGCTGGTAACGCTTTATACGCTCAAGCCGGTGTTGCTGCTATTGCTGGTGTTGCTGCTTTATTATTATAAGCTGATTAATGGATTATTTTTCAATTATAATCGATCATTTATTCATCATTTCTTATAAATATAATCAGTCATTTTATTCAATATAATAATAAACTTTCATAGTTCATGATTTAGATAACGGGTTTTCTCAGGTTTGTTAGGTTTTTTTAGGTTTTTGTATATTAGAAGTTTAGATCAATATAACATCTAAATTTTGGTTTTTAAAAGTGAGTTGTAGAGATAATTTAGGTAATAGCTATTCATCAAACGATCTATTAGCACCAATAACTATTCGATCGGAGTTATTAAAATTTCATTAGAGCTAGTTCCTACTTCCAACTAGTTGGTCTGCTTGATTAGACTGCTAACATCTTCATTTAGTTAAACTAGTTTGTCAGTACGTACGTTTATCATGAGTATTTGGTTGAAGCGTTATGTTGGTTCACAAGCTACCACACAATTTAGTATAGCTCCACCTTTTTAGCTTAATATTAAGGTAGTAATTCAAAGCCTTTGACTTCAAGCAGCGGCTGATCCACTCTTTATAGATGTACGTCACCGTTGATTTCCTTCTACGCTCATGCTAAGCAGCTACTAAAGCGTAAACTAACACAAGGCTTTCAAGCTCATAGTATTTTAGTGGCATTTGCGCGGCGACCAGCTCCGTTACCCTTCTGTGGTTTCGCACTTAATTTTCAAAGGACGTTTGATTTTTTAAGTTTTCCGCGTTGACTAGGAGATTTCCCTTTTTAGCTGCGTATGTTGGCTCAAAATTCCTACACTCCAAAAGTAAATTGTACAATAATTGCAGTCAACATTCCACATATTTCTAAAATTGACTAACGTTCATTTGTATCAGAAACTATAACGGTGATCTTCTTCATTAAAAGCTTTTTTTTTACTTTTAGCGATCTCTTGAAGAATAAAAGAATCTTGTACCTGATTTATATATAAATTTTCAGAGGGTCGGATTTTCAGATACAGATTTTTTCAAGGTGTCAGGAACTAAAATTATCAGACAATTATAGCTATTATAAGCACAAAGAGATATATCGCTAGATTATTTAGAGGACTTAAGATAAGATGAGAAGTTTCAAATGTGTTGTTGTTGGTGATGGGTAAGTCTATATTACAATTAGTGAAGCATTGTTAAAATTTCAGCATTGATAAGTATTAAGTGCTATCATGAAATTTGCAGCTTCGTGAATGAATAACGTTGAAATTTGAATATCTAACAATAAACCATATAGTGCTGTTGGTAAAACTTGTTTATTGATCAGTTATACTACAAATACATTCCCACAAGATTATATTCCAACAGTTTTCGATAATTATACCAAGAATACTTTATTTGAAGGTGCACATTATAAATTAGAATTATGGGATACAGCAGGTCAAGAAGATTATGATAGATTAAGACCTTTATCTTATCCTCAAACTGATGCTTTCATAGTTTGTTTCTCAATTGTGGAACCATCTTCTTTCAAAAATATTAAAAGTAAATGGATCCCAGAAATTAGACATCATTCTTCAGATTCAGTACAAATACTTCTTGTTGGTACAAAAGCTGATTTAAGAGAAGATCCTCATACTTTAGATAGATTAGAAGAATCTGGTAATGAACCAATATCCAAAGCTGAAGGTAAAAAAATTGCCAAAGAATATGGCCTTTATGATTATTTAGAATGTTCTGCTGCAACTCAAGAAGGTGTTGAAGAAATTTTTGATTCTGTGATAAAAGCAGTTTTACAAAGTGAAAAAGATGCAAGTGTTCCACCTGCTCCAACTGTTGTTACTAATCAAAATAGAAATGTTTCTGAAACTCAACAACCTACAAGGATATCTAAAAAACCAAGAAAGAAGGCTAAATGTACAATTTTATAAGTCAATTAAAGACGGAAAAACCCATATCATTGTGTTATAAAAGTTTATGACTGAGCATTCATTTTTATTTTTCTCTGGTTCTTCTTTTATATCTAATTTTCTTACACTAAATTATGTACTACTTTTCATTGTTTTTCAATTTTTTATTTTATCATTGTGTTGGTGTTATCATCAATATTGCAAATGGTGTGCAATATCATCTTTTATTTTATTTTTTCTACTCGTTTTGTTATACCTCTTTTTTTTTTATTTCATTTCATAACTTGGAAGTTTTGTCTGGATGATTTTTGAATATATTTTCAAATTCACTACAATTTTTCCAAGTAAAGGACCTCTTAAAATTGATTCTTCTTAAAAATAATATACAAGTTTTGATAGATTTCATTGGACATTAAAATGACTGTAAGACGTTACTATTGGAAGGTGTTTAATTTCCCATCATCTTTGCAGCTCTTGCAGGATGAACACCAGTTAAATCTTGAGCTTTAGCAGCATCAGCTTTTTTCATTCTTGCTGCTCTTTCTTCTTTTAATCTAGTTTTTCTTTCATCTAATAATTTATCATTTTTTTCTCTGATTTTATCTAATCTATTAGTTGAATTACCACCACCACCAACGGTTAATTCAACATTAATTTTTCTATTTCTTAAAGTTGAATGATGCATACGTAAGGCAACTTCCATCTTATGTTGAATATCACCTCCTTTACCATCAAACTCTAAAAATGCTATACCTTTATCTGTTCTGATCCTTATTCTATCTGGACCTGCTGCACCAAAATGTGATAATAATTCAGTTTGTGTAACATCATAAGGTAAGTTCCCTACGAATAATAAGAATCTTGGAGCACTACCACCTGATCCTTTACCCTTTTTACCTCTTCTTGTTTTACGTTTCTTCTTTACAGGTTCTTCACCTTCTGTAGTTGTAGTTGTGGTTTCTTTATTCTCATCTTTTGATACTTCTTCTTTCTTTTGATCTTCTTTTGATTCCTCAGTTTTGTCCTTTTTGGTCTTGTTACGGAACTCTAAGGCTTTCTTTTGTTTCTTTGTAAGTTTAGCTTCAGCTTCAGACATCTTTGTAGCTTAATTTATGGTTCTATATTATACATCAATATTCTTATGTATGTTACATTTTATAGTGGGTAAATTTTTTTTTTCTATAGAGATGAGATCGCAATACCGATGAATTTTGGCAGAATTTTGAAGTTTTTAAGAACATTAATTTAACAACTAATAAATTTTGTTACAAAACAATTGAAAATTCAACTTCAAATTTCCAAATTCATTTTCAATTTCCAAATAGATTCATAGAAGGGAATGAGCGAGAGAGAGTTCAGACCAAGCAGAGATCATGATGTCAAAATAAAAAGCAGAAATCAGTCAATGAGCCCCAACAGGCTGAATAAATCAGCAAAGTTTAGAGATCGATCAAGAGATCGTTCACATGATCGTTCAAGTATAATATCCAATGGGAAACCAAGTGAGAAACCTAAGAGGAACGATGGTGATGATACCGAAGAAAAAGATTTGAAAACACAAGATGAAAGAGGCCGTAGTTCATCAAGAAAAGCTGATGAACCTCAACAAGAAGGTTCAAATGATAATGGTCAAGATATGATGATGCAATTAATGGGATTTGGTTCTTTTGAGTCTACAAAGGGAAAACATGTTGCTGGTGTTGGTTCAGGTACCGCTAAAAAGAATAAAAAGGCTCAATTTAGACAATATATGAATAGAGATAAAGGTTTTAATAGAAATTTATCACCTGAAAGATCCAAAAAGAAATAAAGTGGCGGCTAAAATGAGGTTGAAGCTAATTTTAATTCTACTGTTATTTATAAGTTTTGCTCTATAAAAGTGCTGAGAGACAATGAAAATGTACATTAATTTATTCTAATTCTATAAAATCATTGATTTGTATGTTCAGAATATAAATCTTCATACAATTTTCTAATATCTGTATATGCTTTAGTTAATTTAGTAACTTTTTCTTGTAATTCTTGAACAAGTTCACCATCATTTGAATTTGAACCATTATTGGATTGTTGATCATTTGCAAATACAACTTCTGAATTAACACCGTTCAAATTTTGGAAATATAAAGATTCTTTAGAAACTCTATTTAAATGTTCTTCAATGTTGAATAATTGTTCTTCTTGATCTTCACCAACTTGGAATACAACATCTTGTTCTTTAGGATTCTTATTACTAATGACTCTTTTGAAAGGTGGAATTGCTTTTGAAGTTTTATCAATGGTTTGATTTAATGCATTTTTATGAGTTGAAAATACTTCAATATTTGTAATTTTACTATTTAATTCTTTTAATTCCTTAACAATTTGTTTAGAAAGAACATCACTTATAGTAATTTTACCAGATGAATCACCTGAAACTAATAATGAACCATCTAATGAAAGTCCTAAACTTGTAACAGGATTTGGACTATGATGTGTTAATGTATTTGTTAATTGATGATCTTCTGATAATGTAATCACTTTACCATAACCACCTTTAGCTTCCAAGACATTTGTTGCAGGATTTGGTTCATAAATATTTATTTGACGAATATTACCATTGTTTAAACCTAAATAGATTGCTCTATCAGCAGAATCAACAACAATAGATTCAACTTGTTGACCAACGATAAATGTTGATATTAATTGGAAATTTGTTGTTTCATAAACACGTATCGTTGAATCTCTTGAAACTGTATAAATTTTAGAGTCTTGATGAATACTATTATTTATGAAAATATCTGTAATTTCCAAAGTATTATCTGAAATGATCTGTACAGGTTTAATAACTTTATCATCATCTTTAACAAATGAGATTAAATCAATGATTTTCCATATTAAAACTCTTGCATCTTTACCACCTGAAACTAAATATGAACCATCTGAAGTTGTTTTCAAAACATTTACACTTTGATAATGTGCTTCTTTAACACATAATAATAAACCTGAGTTTAATTCCCATACATATATCTTACCACTAAGACCACCACCAACTAATAAATATGGTAATCTAAATTTTGGGAAATTTGAATCATTTTCAACATCATATTCTTCATTATAAACATTTGGTGAATTTGGACATAATGTTAAACTTGTCAATTGTTCAGGGATTGGAATTCTTTGATCTGGAGATTCTTTACCCCATGTATAGACATTAATCAACGCTTTGCCTCTAGAAGCAACGAAAACTCTATCACCAGCACTTGTCCCCGTTATAACTGAACCATGAGGGTATGATGAAGATTGACGAAATGCATAGTTATGACTCTGTGTATGTATTGATGTAGCGAAAGCATTCACTTGAGCAGCGTTTTTGTCATCACCATGACCTTCTGAGTTGTAATAAACTATTTCTTCCATTTTCTAGTTGTAGTTTAGAGCAGTGAAAAGTATATTTCCTTACAATATACCAAATCTCTATACTGACAAAACATAGGGTTTATAATTTTTTTTTTCTTCCTCATCGCTGGTTACACACCCCTGGTCTCCCGCCAAAAAAGATCCAGATCAAAATCAAAATCAAATGCGTACGCGACTGAAAAAAGAATCACTTATTAAAAGAACAAGTCAAAGTTTGAAAGAACCAACGAACAACTGGCAAAGAAATCAATCTTTTATACAACGAAAATGCCTATCAATATCATCGGAAGTATGGTCGTTCAAGGGCCAGAGGTCCTTCCAGGCTGGCAATACATCAAGAGCTATGGACCGCTATTAGCAGTGATTGGTGGTTTGAAATACTATTGCCGCGGTACTACAAACACTTGGGAAAGAGATCTTCATGGGAAAGTTTATATCATTACTGGTGGTACTTCTGGACTAGGTGCTGCTCTTGTCGATGATTTAGCTGCTAGAGGTGCTCAACTTATCTTGTTGGTGAGGTCAATTGAAGATGCGTGGTTAACGGAATATATTCAAGATCTTCGAGACAAGCATTCAAATTTCTTGATTTATGCTGAAGAATGTGATTTATCCTCTTTATACTCTGTTAGAAAGTTTGCCACTAAATGGTTAGATAATTCACCTCCAAGAAGATTAGATGGGGTTGTTTGTACTGCTGCTGAAGCATTACCTTATGGTAAAGAACGTGAAAATTCTATAGATGGTTTAGAAATTCAAACCGCTGTGAATTATGTTGGACATTATCATTTATTAACTTTGTTATCACCTTCATTAAGAGCTCAAATACCAGATAGAGATGTTAGAGTGATATTAACAACTTGTTTGTCTCAAGCAATGGGTAATTTAGATTTAAAAGATCCATTATTCATAGCTAAACGTTATCCAAAGAATAAACCATGGACAGTTTATGGTACTTCCAAATTACAATTGGGATTATTTGCTAAAGAATTTCAAAGAAGATTATTAGCTGTACCAAGAAAAGATGGTTCGCCACTTAATGTTAGAGTTAATGTTGTTAATCCAGGTTTTATGAGATCTCCAAGTACCAAGAGAGTTTTAAGTTTTGGTTCATTATTCGGATTATTTTTATACTTGGTATACCTACCTATATTATGGGTTTTTTTAAAATCATCTGCTCAAGGTATTCAATCAATATTATATGCATTAATGTGTCCTGATTTTATTAATTTAGATGGTGGTAATTTCATTTCAGAATGTGACATATATAAACCAGCAAGAGCTGAGTTTGAAGATGCAGAATTACAGAAGAACTTGTTTGACGCTACAGAGAAATTTATTTCTGAAGTGGAAAAAGATTCTGCTTATAAACGTAAAAAGGCAGAAGCTATAGCTAAAAAATCCAAAGAAACTAAAGATAAGAAAGAAAAAGAATCCAATGCGAAATCAAACGATAACTCGAAAGAAGATATTGGTTTGAAAACAAATAGTCAACCTAAAGGTGAAGTACCATTATTCCCAGAATTAGATAAAGATGGTAATATCAAATCAAGTAAACCTGCAGCAACCAATAATTCCAAATCCAAGAATAACAAGAAGGGTAAAAAGGGTAAAAAAACTTGAGAAGTAAGATAAACTAATTGATCATCAATCTATAAACGAACTTTGCATTCAACAATTATCAATGTAGCTTAAAATCCACACAATAAATTAATAATTTATTCCCATACTTTATATTTCCGACCACACTGGCACGTGATAATCTTACTATAGTCGGAACTCGTCCTCTTATCTTTATCTCCACCAATGAGCTTTGGATTCTCGATGAGATCAATAATCAACTGCTTCGTAAGAAACTTGAATAATAGGAGACGTGCTTCTGGTGCTTCTTATGCTGATAATCACATAATAAATTGAGAATTTTGATCTCGTTGATACACAATTTTAAAAAGGATCACAAAGTTCAAACTTGATCAGATCATCACCAAATCATCAACAACTTCAAGCAAGTTCTCAAACGGTTAATACTCATATCACCGGCGCGGAAAAACTTTAGATAGCGGTACTTCAATTTAACAAAGGTATTAATCAATTCTTCATCGTCAACATTCAACATAGCAACAACAACAACATTCATCCATATACATCCATCACAATATATTAGCTAATGGCTTCTTCACCGATGTCGTCGTTGACTCGACTTCTACAAAAACAGAATGAAGAGAAGAAACAATCAAATTTGAAACCTCAAAGTACTGATGATAATGAATTAACAAATGCTGTTTCTATTGAGGGTGTTGAAATACCAACTTATGGTGAAGAACTTCTAAGTCCAGAACCTGAAATCCAACAATCAAGCTATAACCAAAGAAGCCCCATTTCTATAACACCTTCAAGTTATAGTTATTCAAGAGCTCCTCCAATTAGAGCTCCATTACAAGCATCAATACATCGTAATCCATCTCAATCTAATGGGTTTTATAATAGTGGTGGGAACTCTTATTCAAATCACTCATACTCTTCAAGTATACCTTATTCTGCTCCAAATAGTGGTGGTAACTCAGATTCAAATACAAGCTCATCATATTCAAGATTAAGTGGATTACCTTCAAATATTTCAGCTATTGAATCAATAAATATTACATCACCAAAAGTTTCTCAATCAAATATTGAACCAAGATTTGTTATTTCAAAGCAAAAAGTCGCAGCATCTCAAGCTGCTAATTTACAATCAAGATCAGTTTCTAATTCCAATAATAGTGGGAATGGTATGTTTTCAAGATCAAGAAAAAATTCTCAATTAGATTTAGGTTCTTTTTATAACAATTATTCATCATCACAAGCATCTCCAATAAATGGAACAAATACACCCACAATAGATACAGTTGCTGGATCACCATCAAGTGCTTCAAGTTATGATTCATTACATGGGAAATCAAGACATAGTTCTATGGCTGACTTAAAGAGATTTTTCAAAAAATCTGGTTCTTCACCTAAAACAACAAATGGGAATGGTATTAATTCATCAAGTTTTGCAATGTCACCACTTACAAGTACTTTTTCCATTGGAAGTACAGCATCAAGAGAAAGAACTGGAAGTATGAGTTCTTCCTATAGTAATAATGTTTCTCAATATACTACACCACAAACATTACCATTTTCTAAAAGATATGGTAAATTTGGTGAAAATTTAGGTGCAGGAGCTGGTGGTTCAGTTAAATTAGTTAAAAGATTATCAGATCAAAAAGTATTTGCAGTTAAAGAATTTAGACAACGTATATCAACTGAAACAAGAAGAGAATATGCTAAGAAAATAACTGGTGAATATTGTATTGGTTCAACTTTAAGACATGCAAATATTATTGAAACTGTTGAAATTGCTTATGAAAATGATCGTATTTTACAAGTTATGGAATATTGTGATTATGATTTATTTGCAATTGTTATGTCAAATAAAATGAGTACTAATGAAATTGATTGTTGTTTTAAACAAATTTTAACTGGTATTGAATATTTACATCATATGGGATTAGCTCATAGGGATTTAAAATTGGATAACTGTGTTATAAATAGTCAAGGTATTGTTAAATTGATTGATTTTGGTTCTGCTGTGGTGTTTTCATATCCTTTTAGTAATAAATTAATTGAAGCATCAGGTATAGTGGGGTCTGATCCTTATTTATCACCAGAAACTTTAGTTTTCCCTAAGTATGATCCAAGACCTGTTGATATTTGGTCAGCTGCTATGATTTATTGTTGTATGGTTTTGAAAAAATTCCCATGGAAAATTCCAAAATTAGCTGATAATAGTTTTAAATTATTTTGTTCAGGTAGAGATTCAGATTCTTTAAGTTCTTTATTAGTTAAAGTTCCTGCTTCAAAACCTATTGAAGAAAAACCAATAACAAAACCAAGTGGATTATCAAACTTATCAAAAGCTTTTTCCAAACCATTATCAGAAGTTGAAACTGTAAAACCAGATGAAAACAAGAATGATAGCAGTGCAATTTCATCATCCGAGTCAGAATCGTCAAATAAAACTGATACCAATGAAAATGATGAATTCAATCCATCAAGTCCACCAACAACTGCAACTGGTGAATATGGTACAACTCCAACAACTCCAACTCCATCATATGAAGCATCAACTGCAACTACAAATCAAGATCAACAAGGTGAAGCACATACATCTCAATTAATTGGTGAAGCAAGATTATTACAAGCATTACCAGCACCAGTCAGACCAATGATTGGAAGAATGGTTGATTTAGCACCAGCTTGTAGGGCAACAATTGATGAAGTTATGAATGATTCATGGTTGAAAACTGTTGAAACTTGTTGTGTTGAAGATCGTATTGATGGATCTGGTATTTCTCATCAAATTTTCCATGAATCAAAGAATCATGTACATACTGAAGTTGATCAATCTGAAGCACATATTGCTTCTTTAGAAAAGAAAAGACGTGGTTGAATAAAAAATAAGCCATGGAGTATTTTATTACATATATTTAAAGTCATTTGTTTTGTTTTGGTTATTAATGATTATAATTTATAAGTTCATTTCGGGTAAGTGTTGTGTACAAAGAAGATGTACACTCTTATACTTTACAGCATATATAGATTCATTTATATTATAGAGTTTTTTTACGTTTTAACTGGGTACATATTATTTACATTTTCACATTAGATATTTGATATTTGATATAGAACGTCGTCATATTGAAATGTTCTATTTTGAAGAAATACAGAGTCTTGTAGATGTTCAAGTTTATTTATAATCTTGTATTTTACCTATGTACAAATGAAAATATACTTTATTATTTCTAATCCATAATTTTCCACTTTTTTTTCTTTCTAATATACAGCCAATAATTTTTCTTTTTCTTATATCACAACGTTAATACCCATACTTTTAGCAGTAGCAATAACACTTTTACAAATACCTTGTAATTCTTGATCTTTATGACGCAAATCAGTCTTCTTAATCTTTGCAATTTCATAAATATGTTTCAATGAAACTTCACCAGCAAATGCTTTACCCGGACCAACTTCTGAAGCACCTTTATCAACACCAGCGGCTTTTAATAATAAATAACCAGTTGGTGGTGATTTCAACTCAAATTGGAAAGATCTATCTGGTTTAATAATAAGAGCAACTGGGATTGGAACACCTGGATTAAATGAAGCAGTTCTTGCATTAAATTCTTTACAGAAATCAATAGCTTTAACACCTTTAGAACCTAATGCTGGACCAACTGGGGGTGTTGGAGCTGCTTGTCCAGCGTTGACTATTAGTTTAACGAAAACGTTCTTTATTGGACCACCACGACCTGACATCTTGTTATTTGAACGTGTTGAATCTAAATCCAAATCAAACTATAACAAGTTTAATCAATACATCTTTCAAAATCTATATATTTTCAGTGTTGAAAAATTCAACTTTTTTCAGAAACATGATTATGTAATCATCATATAGTGCACCAACCGACAATTGTCAACATAATAAACAAGATTTTAGTTAAATTTACTTGACTACAAAAGTTTGTACAACAAATTAACGATTATATTATTGACTTTAGTCTAATGCAAAAGGAAAAAGAACCCTTGAGGTGAAATGTTATTAAACAGTGTGAAATCATCATATTGATATGAAGAGATCAATGCAATTTTGAAAAAAAAAACTAATGAATTATTAAAACTTGTATAATACTTATTTGATGATTTTAATATCTTTTGAATCTTTTGGATTTACCAGATCCATGATCTTTAGCATATCTTTTTTGATTTGAAGATCCAATGTTTCCAAGGTTATTAGTTGGTTTTAGGCCATTGAAACCTTTCTTTTTATTATTTGGTGATAAATTAGTAGGTTTGCTTGGTTTTGCAATACCAACACGTAATTGTTTGATTTTATTTGAAATTGGACTACTTGTTGATGTAGTTGATGCAGATGATGCGGATGAAACAGATGATTTGTTTGATGATGATGATGATGATGGTTTGTTAGTATTAACTTTAGATTGTTTTTGTATTGGTGCTGAAACTTGTTTAATATCTTTATGAGTTAATCTTGTATATATCAAATAATATGCTGATGGATCTTTTAGTGCTTGTTTTTCTGTGATTGTATTTATATATTCGTCATCATATGTAGCCCATACACCATCTGGTTGACGACAATGTGCAATATAATGACCAGAAGATACTGATCTACCTTCATGAACAACAACAGAGATTAATTGATATAAAACAGGTTCAGAATTTGTGGTATATTGAGATAAATCCAAGATCAATGGATATGAAACACCTTGTTTAACTTTTGATGATGAACTACCATTAAATCTAAATCTTTTCAAATGAACAGCTAATGTTTCTGGAGCTCTATCAATTGTACTAATCTTAATGGCATTTGTTCTTTTCTTACATTTTTCACAAACATAACCACTCTTATCAGATCTATCAGTCTTAATTAATTCTGGTGAAAAGAAATCTCTTATAGATTTATTGATTGAATATCTATGTTTAGCTTCAGCTGAATCAGTTTGAGCTTGTGCACTTAATGAAGATTGTTGTTGATTAACCATTTCAGATTGACTATTTTTTCTTGAAGCGCCTAAATGTAATGAAAGATCATAAAATTCTTGTTGTGTTTTAGAAACATGACCACAACTTTTACAAGTCACAAATTGATCTAAAGAACCGCCAAATATATCATAAATGATATTTTCATTTAATTTCTTACCCTTTGGTGTACCATCTTCTTGTAATCTTGATAATAAAGACATGAAATATTCATGTGAATCTTCTTGTTGCCATTCAGACATCATACAATTGATATCATCTAATTTACCAATCAATTTCTTTGGATTTATGAATTTTGGACCACCTTTCTTAGGATTATTTTTTTCTAAATTCCACATTCTAGCAGAAGTTTCAGCTAATGTTTGTGAAACTGATCTTGGATTGATGGTATCCTTATATTTACCATTTGAAATATCAAGCAAATAATGTTGAACAGCAGGAATATGGATCATAGCTTGAACAGCAGCGTTTGTATAACATGTAACACCGTGGTTCAGTAAACCTAATGGTTTACGTGTACTGTATTTAGAGCCCCAGTTTTTAATTATTCTATCAGAATCATTAGAGCCTCTATCTGCTGGTGATTCTTCTATTCCGTAAAAATCACTTAACTGTAAAGCAGACAGATCTTTAGATTTTGAATCATCACTGTCTTCATCTGATTCTGGTGATGTTGGTGGTGTGTTTGTACCTGTTCTACTAGCATTTTCTGATTTTTCAGCTAGCAAGTCCCTTTTGATATCAGGTTCTTGATCTGCTTCTTTATCATCAGTTGGTAATTCATCAGCTTCACTTGATTCCTCATCTTCACCTTCATCCTCAGTTGATTCTTCTTCGCTTTCTTCAGCTTCACTTTCAGATTCCTTGTCAACGTAATCAACATCGTCTTCTTCTTCTTCTTCATCATCTTCATTATTGACATCGATTTTAGATGTGGAAGCAGTAGGTACTGGTGTTTCTTCTTCGTCTTCGTCTTCTTCTTGGTCATCTTCATCATCGTTACCACTTGTACTTGAGCTATTATCTTTTTGATATTTCTCATAAACCTTCTTGCTTATTATATTGTGAGGCGTTAAGGAAACAAAATCTCCGGTTTCAGCGTCTGTATAGTTTGTATCATCATCTGAAGAGCTTGATTCTGATTCTTGTTGAGGAGTTGATTCTTGAGTGGCTTCTGGAGTTGTGCTAGCTTCAGTTTGGTCTTGTTCAGATTTTTGATATTCATCGCCATCGCTGTTGTTTGATTCCGAATTGACGGCGGATGGTGATGATTCCTCTTTTTGATCTTCAGAGTCTTGAGCATTTTCAGTTTCACTTTCACTTTCATCATCATCAACGAGTTCTAAATCTTCACCTAAATCTTCATTGTTTTCGGATTGCTCTTCTGAACTTTGCTTTGTCAGTTTTCTGATTTTTTTACCTCTTTTATTTGTGGTTGTGTCATCTGCTAGTCTTTTACCTGTATAACCTGCAATTGCTTGTGCTAAAGAAGCAGGACGCGCTTTTGCCATTCCGGAACTAGATTGTTGTATGGATCCTGTCTCTATTTTTGACGTTAGATTCTGTTGATCACTATTAGATTGGTCCTTTGCAGAGCTTTGTCCTATCTTGATGTATGATGCTGGTTTATCTGTGACTATATCTTGATGTTTTGCAGATGAGAAATGTAGAGGATCTGCTAATATTCTTTGAACAAGTGGTGCAATATTATCCTTGATGATATCTGGGGTACTCATTTGACTTTATAATGTCCTTTGATGGGGTTCCTATGTATAACGAGATTAACCCAAATATCTAAATTCAAAATTGAATACTTGATTGTGTAATTAATTTAAAATCTCGTATGAAAGATTTCTGTAGTGATGCTTCTTCTATTTTTTTTCGTGGAAAAGTTTAAAAGCTGTGGAATCTATCAAAAAGTGGAAAACCTTGAAACACCGCGATGAAATTAAATAAATGGGCAATAGAGAAAGTAGAACTGTGACGCCGATTATCTATAGTCTATGGTTCAATAAAGTATGAGTGCAATGAATATAACTGCTTTCTGAGAAGAAATAAAATAATTTTATATGTCAAAACTGCCTTTCTTGAAAAAAACGCTTCTTCTCGCTTTTCAAAATATTCCTTACAAAAATTTTTACTTTTCAAAAAATCAAAAATGCGCAAAAAAAAAAAAAAAAACTTAAAAAAGTAAAAATAACTAAAAAAAAAAAAAAAAAAAGGTTATTAAATTTATATCGCGTTTTACAAAAAAACAAAATTAACGGATCAATTTGGAAATTTTGGCATATTCGCGATTTCGCGACTCAATATACAAGTTTTAACGCTCAGTACTATTGATATGTAATACCAGTATTGTTATTGTACCTTTTTATTGCAGCTATAACTCTTCTATGAATCTCAGGAAACTGGCTAGTACAAAGGAGACATTCAATGGACTGATCAATGATTCAATAGATAAAGAAAACGCACTACACGCTTCTCTAGTACGTGAAAATTCACAAAATGGATATGTTTATCCTGCTTTAGGATCACCAATCAAGTCTAGAGATTCCCAACCGTTGAAAGATCATTTATACAATGTTGGTACATCATTCAACTGGTGTGATAATGGGAGCACATTCATCACCGTTTCTGAGGATCATGGTATCCGAACTTATATCACATCACAAACTTTAATTGATGATGATAATTCACAGTTAATCCCATATTTAAGGATCTTCAAATCAACGCCCATCATTAGTTCTGCTTTATATCCTGATTCTTCTTTATATTCCGGATCGTGCTCTATGTTAATCTCTCAAAAGGATGTTCCATTGAGATTACAAAGTTTAATTCCTAATGAAGACAATGAATATCCAATCATACAAAGTTATCAGATCCAAGATAGACAAACAGAGATCTTCCAAAAGGTTAATTCAATGTCATTCTTGGATGGTGCAAGATTCATAACAGGATCAAATAAATTTATATCGTCATTTGATACACAAAGATCTGAGGCTATTGCTTCTATCCCGTCAAAAAGTGGAATTGTTAGCGCTTTAACAAACGCAAAATCAGAATTTGCAAATGATGGATTCTATTCAGGTTCGTTTTCAGGTAAACTTACATTTTATTCAAACGATTTAGAACCTATAGAACAAACTAAAGTTCAAAATGGGAATGGGATTACTCAAATCATAGAATCATCAAATGGAAAATATTTATATGTCATTTCAAGAAATAGTTCACATGTTGAAGTGCTAGATATTAGGATGGGGTTAAAACAAGTTGCCAAATTAACAGGTTTAGTTACTTTGAATCAAAGGATAACTGGTGATCTTTTACCACAGTCACAAGGGTTAATTATAGGATCCAATGATGGAAAACTTTTGGTTTATAAAGATGCAGAATTGGGTATGGACTGTGAACCTGAATTCGTTACTTTAAATGATTGTATCCCAATCTCATCCGTTGTTGTCAACCCAAGTGAATCGCAAGTTTTGGGTTTGATTAAAGGTGATCGCTCAGATGAATATCAACAAGTTTCATTACAAAAATTAACCTTTTAGTATTCAAAAGATACAGAAAAGAAAAATCATAAATTTATAGAAATCAACATAGCATATCTCCATTAGGTCATTAATTCATTCATTTAAAAATAAAATCTCTTGTAATTTTAAAGTCACCAAATCACGACTAGCCGCTGCAGCTGCACTTCTGATTTTAAAATCTTCTGAACTTTCAGGTTTAGAATTAGCGTCAACCGCTGTATTACTTGGATGATTACTCAATTTCATTAAATTTGGTTGAGTTGGACTTGCAACAGAAAGACCTGTAAGACTTTTTCTTGAATCTCTTAAAAATTTAAACGCAGATGTATCAGAATCAGACTTTCCACTTAATTTCGATGCATTATCATCTTCCAAATCATCTTGTAAATTTCTAACATCAATATCACTATCATCATTCATCTCTGAATCACTATCATCACTATCTCTAACATTGCTTTTCCCTTTAGCTCTTCCTAGATATTTGGACGTTAATAGTGCTTCTAATCTTTGCTTGTTTAATATCTGATCAAGTCCTCCTGGGATGTTACCACTTATTGCCGATTGAATTTTTTCTTGAAAGCTTGTAGCTGGTTTACTTTTCCCTTTTGAATTTGGAGCTGAGTTATTTGGATCTATTTTTAATGAATTTATCTTTCTGGAATATGTATCAAATTTTTCATTCAAGAACCTATCAAAATCAATAACATCTTCTTTTTTAACATCCTCAGAATTACTTAACAAGTTACTTATCCAAAATTTATTCCAAAGATTTTTCAAAATTTGATTTTCCACACTACTTCTAAAAATTTCAATTGATAATGAATAATATCTAGAAGAATGTAGTCCAAAATCTTGTATCTTCTCACTTGGTATATCTTTCACGTTTTGTTGGCCATTTTTCTTAATAGATTGGGATCTTTTAACAAATGGAGAGGTACCCAGACTCTTTGAAGGGGTTGCAGTTGTCATAGTATTATTTTTAACATAATCATCTGTATAGGTTCTGAAAGCACCAATTTCAACTTTACCATTTGCAATAGTACGTTCTGGGTCAACAACGATAGCTAAATATGGATCTTGAAATTGTTGATTAAGTGATTGAGTAGCAACATCAATTCCTGAAAGCCAACAGCCATATCCTGGATGTGAATGATACCAACCCACAATATTTTCATATCTACCTGTCTTTTTCAAACTATCAAGATATTGAACCATAAATTCATAACCTTCGGCTTGTGCATTGACTCTAGTTTCAGTACCTTCAACTGGTAAAGGATAGACATCCATAACAACGATTCCATTTTTAACAATTCTACCAGTAAGCATTCCCATAATTTCAATTGATCCTCCTGAACGAGCATGAATTGTCATTTTCAATAAAGCTAAAGGTGATACATAAACATGTTGAAAATAATTGGGATCTTTTTTCCATGGTTTAGTTTCACTCAATTCTGCATTTACCTCTTGAATATAAGTATCATTATAGAATGTCTCAGAGCGCTCTGAAGAAGATTGTGATAGAATTGTATTTAAATCTGCTTCCACTGTGTCTAAAGGTTGTGTATGATTATGACCATGTTGCTTTTCACTTTCGCCGCCATCAGTCTTTGGCTTGGAGAAGCTTTGCAGAAAGAATGCATTTCGTTTAGCATTGAGGTTTTCAATACCTATACCTGACATCACTGGTTGAACTCTTTTATGTATAAGTATGATTTATGATGTGTGTAGACTTGATTTTGTCGTTGTGAATGAGCCTCAAGTTGTGGTTTGAGATGGTATAAGAAGCTATCAGCTAGCTAGCTATATTTGGTTTTAAGGTTTGAGCCCTGATCTAAAGAGTTTCGCGGGCTTACAGTGCACATTGTACTGTGTGCAGTGTAATTGGTAAATCTGTGCCGCCTGGCTCTTGAATATTTTAACAAGTGTACGAATTATATCAGTGCATGGGTGGAATTTGGATTTAAACTTTGGATTTTGCAACAACTTTGACTTTCCCCATTTGATCATCTTCCCCAAAAGAGCTTTACAAAATTTACATCAAAATTTTGGCGCATCAAACCTCAAATTGTCATTATATAAAAGAAGTACCATATCCTTGATTTTTGTTATATCATTGCAATCAGGTTCTGAATATATGCTAATTCAAACGATTTATCAACATTCGGCTCTCAAATGCTGTTAGCAAATTATTAGTCAATGTCTCAACTGATCATATATTATTTGCATGTGCCCTCTATTAAGTATATGTACCAGGTTTTAATCAGATATCAAGGTGCTCTATTATCTATAAAACATATTCAACTGGCTTTATTTAATTCATATAATTAATTATATCTGGAGCTGCAATCATAGTGAGACGCTATGGTGACAAGTTATAATATGATATATCAAGTTAGTTTTATACATTATCGATGCCAATACAGTATATATTATATTAATTAGAATATGAAATCAAATGATATTATAAGTTTATGATTTATAAAATATATAAAAAAGATCAAAGTTGAACCCATATGAGATCGAAGAAAAAGTTGAATAAAATGAAAATAATCAAACGTATATGAGAAACAATAAAAATTTATTAAAATAATGATCTTTGTCAGAAAGGCCAGCAGTCATGAGAAAGAATTCGAAAAATTGATATAAAAATAGCAAAATGATTTAAAGTCAAAATCTTCATGTAATAAAAAAGGTATTTGATCCATTCCAGTCTTTCAAAATATGACAATAATCAAAATTGGATACCCCCAAAATTTCATTGGGCATAATTGCTTATACTAAGAAATAAAATGTTAAACAATATATGAAAATACTCCAATAAAATGAATAATAGTATAAGACAAAATGAATACAAAAACAATGTTGAAATCTAATAATCCATCTCTGGAATTTCATCTGCCTCTCTTGGAATTGAATCAAATTGTCCAGCATTTTGAGACTTTTGTGATTCCAGAAAATTTGGCCCTTGAGGAACACCATAGTACATGTAATATGGGGTTGGTGCAGTATGTCCATGAGCAGATGTGTTCAGTGATGGTGGTGGATAATCAACCAGAGATGGTTCAGGATAATAATATGGATAAGATGCATATGCAAGATATGATGACTGGTCAAAAACATAATTTTTTTCTGGTAAAGTATAATAGTAATATGGAACTGGTTGGTTTTGTGAAAGAACTTGGCTATAGTTTCTTCTTTGTGAATGTAGTGATTTGGTTGTTCCAAATCCACTAGTTGGTTCAGTGGATTGGTCATTAATCAGATGGTCACCAACAGAAACATTAGTTGATGAGTACAATGACTTTGTATCTCCTTGTGATGAATTGATGGTATGGTTACTTGGAGATGATGCTGGTGTATGCTTATCATTTGATGGGTTATAATCATGACTGATATTTTTTGATGGTGTATGATTGAGTGAAGCAGTTAATTCATTTTCAACAGATCTAGTTTGAGGATATCCCAAATATTGAGAATAACGATATTTTAAATTGGCAGTGTCATTACTGAATGAAACTGAACGGTTTGAGAAGTGAGCTGGGTGTACATGCTTTGCTTGACTACCTGGACCTTGAAAGTTTGAGTGGATATTTGGGTTTGGAACCACAGAAAATTTACCAACTTGTTGTCTAGCTTCATATGGTTTGTTAAAATTAACCATTGGTGAACCTGTACTTGCTCTTCTAACAGGTAAGTTGACTGGTGGTGGTGCAAGGTTTAATCTTGGTTGATTGTTGTTGAAGTTTTGCTTTTTGTGATGGAGTTCACGATATTGAACATGCATGGTTTTTTCTAAGAACACAGCATGATTTTCTCTCTCAACAGCAGCAGCAGCAGATTTTTCAGTTTCAAATTTGATGAACGCAAAATTGTTACCAGGTTTTGTGACTAAAACAATATCATTGATCTTTCCGTGTCTTGAGAATCTTTCGTCTAATTTTTCCTTGGTGACACTAATATCTAACTGTCCAACAAAAACTGAAAACTTATCAATAACAACTTCAGGCTCAACCTTGGATACTTGTTCACTTGGAGACTCGATATTTTGAGCCCATTCAACAATCCAATCTGGACTCAAACGCAAGTTAGCATATGCTCTAATAGCATCATCTCTGTATGCAAATTTGCAAAACCAAGCTTTATTCAAATTAGATTTTCTGAACTGAGTATCATTATTACCAACTGTCTGTTCAACTTCACCATAAATTTTTAAAACATCTTTGATGTCTTTTAATGGAAGGTCAACACCAGTTGCTGTTGCAATATACAAAGTTCTATTGACTTTGGCTGGCTCACAGCGGATGGATCTACCATCTAAAATTGAATGTTGTGCACCTCTTAATGCTTTTTTTGCATCTTCATCAGTGGTATATTGAACAAAGGCATAAGGTCTATTGGATGGATCACGCAAAACTTTCACTAATGCAAGAGTCCCCCACTGTTGGAAATATGTTAGTATTCAACTTGTTGTGATGTTAAAAGGTTTAAAGTCTAAATACTTACTTGTTCGAAATGTTTGGTGACAGAAATTGATAATTCATCATCAGTTTTACTGGATGCAAGACTGGCAACAAAAACACATGATGATGGACGGCCACGGAATTCTTCTTTGCCCTTGGAAGATTCGGTTGTGTTTTTTAAACTCTCAACTTGTTCTAATGTTTGGTTTGGATCTTCTGGATCAATAATTAAATCCAGGTTATCGTTATCTGAATCCGAATCATCTTCCATTTCTGATTCATCAGATGAAGAGATTGAAGGTGGTAAAATTTGGGAGATTTTTGGATCATAGTCTGAGCGATCCATTCTAGCTTTTGGAAAATCATTCAATCCATCGAGATCATCTGAAGGATCTTTAATAACGGTCAGGATAGTATCTTTGGAAACCATTTTTGAGCTTTATTTGATAATGAGCTGTTGGTCTTTTTAAGCTTTAGCTGCTGTGCTGAATTAAGCGCTGTGATGGAACAATAGAAACAATGTAACTAGTGCAGTAAAGTGAATATGCTATAGCTTTTGGAATGAGTTGAAATTAGTGAAAAAAAAAAGATAAACTCTTATGCTTTCTTGAGCTTGCCAAACTTGAAGATCTAGCAGCGCTGTGATAACCAAAACTTTGTAAAGATATAAGAGAAGAACAAGAAGAGTATGAAATGCAAATGAGAAAATCGAAGGCTATCTGGCTCTTTTATAATATTTCAATTTGTTGTTGGAGATGTTTCTTTTTCAATTGCAGTCGGCGTCTAATTTTGATCATGATATATATGATACATACATCAGTATGAGATTATACTTCGGATCTGTCCTCATTTTTCAGGCGTGCGTTGCAATATCATTTTGTCTTCTATACAGCGGCTGAATATCTAGAAAGGAACAAACAATTTTAAAAATATGAAAATGATGCTGAGATTAAGCGCTACATTATGGATGTTTTATTTTATTTACTTGTGCTCATTTGGCTACTTTATTTTGGTTAATTAGCTGATGTCTGAATGATTTAGTCCTGATTCTAAGGACATTTTTTATGCTATTGTTTTTAACTGTATTTCTGCCAAACAGGCAGTCAAATTTCATGGATTTTTAATATCCGACGATTGTTTAAGATCGGTTCCTCTATGAGAAATGCGATGGGTCTCTGTGCGCAGTAGTCATGGAGATTACGGTGCATGAAATGCACATCCTGCTTGTTAATGCAAACAGATAATCTTGGACAATGTTGGTCCTTTTGATCATGCTAGTTTGATGCGAGCTTTTTTATGGTTGATATTGAAACCTGGTGTGAATCAAACAACCGATACAATGGTATTAAATATGAGATTAAAAAATCTGGCTCCTGATTTTGACTCCTCAGTACTTGAATATGTGGCTTTGTTCGATATGAAATTCATAATCACTGAATATCATATAAACTAATCAAGCCGTACCATAGGGGAAGAAAGATATGTATAATACATATTATATATATTGACTTAATTATTTAGCTTATAATACTGTATCCGGTATAGCGATGTAGTCTGGCCTCTTATAAGTCATTAATTTAATATAGGAGCCTCTAACCTCTCTATAGCTAGCTAGTATACAGAGTGCTATAATCAATTAGTCATGCTTAGGAGCTGGTCCAAAGTTTAATAAGATTATATACTTTGCATATATAATTCACAATATTGTATGAGCAAACATTGTACATGCTCATATAGTATTTAATTGGCTAGTACTCAATTGGTCTACATGACAATTAATATATCTATATATAATTATAAGTTATATACAAATTTATAGCGGATCAGCTCATTCTTCATGATATATATTAATGTCGATTCTATAATTAGCCAATTATCGAATACATGGAACATGTTGTATAGCAATTTTATATATCTATATAACACACTTCATATATATATATAGTAATAAGATCTGCTAATATATTTATAAAAGAAATATATACGCTAGCTGCTGGTATGTCGTGAGCATATTGTATATATAAGATTTTGAATTATCGTCATGTGATGATAATATATTATATATGTTACAATAAATAATATATGTGTAAGGCTATGAACTAGTTAATATAGTATATATATAATATATATGTTATAACAGATTTGCAGCTCAGCCCAACATCACTTAATATTATCAGCTATAATTTACAGCACATTTTTAAATAATGAAGAAATCGCAAAACGACGTTAATATGATCTCTAATAGTCTATATTAAAAGTATACAGCCATGATGTAGTTGTATATATTATAGGTCAAGAATATAATTAACATGGTTTTGAATCAGCTTATTATACTTCGTGTGACGTTTGTAGTCGTCAATGCCTAATGATATTAAAGCTCGTTATTCAGGTGATCTGATCAAATATAACTTATGCATATTTGATTTTTCGGAATGTGATTGATCTATTAGATAAGTAAATGAGAATCGAGATGTAGTCTGTAGAGCTAGCTTGTTTGAATTTGAAATAACATGCAGCATGCAGCTACACTACCCTAACCGGTTTAATAAGATTATAACTATTGTAGCACAGCTGTAATGATATACGAGGTTTATATATAATAAGTAAAGATATATAATAGGCTCCACATATATAATATATTAATACATGTATCAGGTTTTAAGAGGCCAGTTTATAGATTTTACATATCAGCTAGTAGTACAGTATACAATTGAGATACTATATACAATATTCATATAATAATATATCAAATTAAATAATCTAGGATCTTCAGCTTCCGCTAAAGTGGTACGGCCGGCCCATAAATTAATATTAAAATTATAAGTTATGTAGACTCTTCAACTAATATTCGATCTCTTAAAACGATTGATCAAACTTGCACTATATTGATATGGCATAATATATATTTTCATTATAATTGTACATGCGCGCTAGAATATAAGCAGAACTATAAAAAAAATGGTCCAGCTGGTATATAAATTTTTGATGATCTGCTATAGATATTTATATAGTATTATATTTATAATATAGATAGGCTTATATATTTGAATCTTAATAAATAAATTGTGTAGCAGCTAGTAAATGTTTTAGTCGTATATATTTATAATTTAAATATTGTATTATATCATGGGCGGCCTTCTCCTCCAAGGATTCAATTTCATGGTTAGTTCGCTTATTTTTAATATCAATTATCTTGTGGGACCAATATTATATAAGAGAAAATCAATATATATAAAGGCATATACTTCACGTACTTATACAGCTATTATAAACTGAAAATATCAATTGATACGTCCATGCTAGTGCAATTAAATTGTTATAAAACTAAACTGTATACTGTATCATATTATTCCATCCTGCTGTAAAATATTTTATATTAATATATAAAGTTCAGAATAAAAGGCTATTTTGAAGATATTTCGTACTCTCCTAACACTTGGCAACTCTAAATCTTTGATTTCTGTTTAAAATTTGCAGCTTAATTGCAAGCTGTTGCATATACGTCTTTTTTTCGAGGACGTTTAAGATTGTGACATGTCCCATAGATAATCATTAGCTGTGTGTAGTTGGTATCTAGGGTACAATATTATATATTGGAAGATCATAATATTATAAGGTGGCATTAAAAACAATTGATTACATATTCAAGCTTAGAGGATGTATTGTTGTTTTGCCGGCTCCCTCAACTATATATATAATTTCAACATACAACATACAGGCTTCTTGAGCGGCTGTCGGTCCTGAATTTCATATCTGAGACGAAGCGTAGTTTCTAGTATGTGGTAACTTGAACCTCTAGTATTAATTATACGTATATTATATTTATATATAATTAGTTATACTAATTTAATTTCCATGCAGTGCGTCTTTATTATGAAACTATGTACAGTCGAAACCTGTCGAGACCTTATGACTCTATGGTAACTTAGGACCGAATCTAAGAATTTTTTCGGCTCAAAGTGGAATTATGTTCCTGAAATACATTGAGTTTTTAATGTGCAGAAAGGGGTAAATACTCAAGGGCACACGGTGTTTTTCTATCGCTGTTCAACTTTCTTTTAAATGTACAGCTTCTAACATTTGATCAGCTGGTATATATATAAAGCAAAATCTGCGAGCTATAATTTTAAGCTACAATTGAATACTTTGTGAGCTGAGCTCTCCAGCCTGGCCCAGTTTGATTTTCAAACCTCATGAGAATCCAGAGCTTAAGCTTTAAGAACTATATGTACTTAATTGTGATCTACCATACATAATAGCTAAGGCATACTTGTAATGTTCCTTATCAGATCTTGGAGTTAACTTGACTAATGTTGGTCCTTGGAGGGAACTTGGAAGAACCTGTTCAGCTTACCTGCGTTGTAACTTGTGGTTTGCCTGACTGTGAGTGTGTATGTAGTATGTACTTGCAGTGCGCTTCCATCCTTGCACATCTTGTCAAATCTTGCATGATCATTGATCAGCTGCATAAAATTCAATTATAACTTTGAATGCTTCCAAATTTCATGAACTTTTAAAGTACTACTAGCAATTTATTAACTAATTATTTAAGCATTATCATAATTATGTATAATAATATATATTTGAATGTTTGGGTCGACGTAGACAGTAGGAATATTTCTAGACCCAGATGTGGTAAGTACTCTCGAGTGTACCCACGAATTCAGAACATGAAGCTAATTACTATTGCTGACCCATTCGTTATATTAGCAAGTACGGCCGTGAATGTCGAAAGCATCTTATTAATTGCAAATTCAAATATAAGTATAAGATTAATATATAGCTGGCCGTGTATTTACTTCATAAGCGCTTAAATATATATTATATAATGTATATATACTCATGCGGCGCTAATTCTTAGCATATTGATCATCGCAATTTAACATATATATAAATCATATATATCTATAGTCGATTCTGGATCATATACCGACTTTATAGTGGGCAGTACAGTATACAGCTAGTATATATTGTAATCTATATTTATAATCTATATTTATAATCTATATATCCGTTAATTTTGATTCAGCTGGCTGGTTAACACAATATTATGGTATGATATTCATCACAATATGGTAGTAGTTATACGTTATTTATGATCATAATTGTACTTATCGATCTGTACGTACATATATTAATATTATAATATGTATTATAATATATGTTACTTTCTTGAGAGTCCGAGCCAGTTATCAGTTACAGAGCTAAATACATGACGCTTCCTTGTTATCACAAAGCTACTTCTATACACAGTACAAGCTTGAAGTCACAATTAATTAATATACAAGTATGATAAATCAAAAAACTATATCTTTTACTTACAAGTTACCAAAGTTTCAGCTCTTTCACTTCTGTAGATCGATTCCCCTTCGTACTTTTCAAAGAGTAAAAGTACTTTGTTCATGCATGACATGCATAATCTTGCGCCATGAATTTCTTTATACAACTTTAATTTCAAACTCTGTTTATTATGTAGTACTAATTTTATATTTCTTGATCGTGCTATAATGTTGTGAGCTCGATGAAACAGTAAAAAGGATAATTACCATACTAAAGTAATAATATTGTAAACAAGTATCAAGCTCTGGGCTTTCGTATATTGGTTAAAGACAACTACAAGCATGTGGCTGATGCCCACATGCAAGAGGTTGGAGAAGCGATTCAAAGACAGACTACAGTATCTCATGAACGTTATGTTCGTTTCATATTATATCAGCGCACCTTTATCACACTGAATCCTGGGCAGCTTTCATTGATCTCATCTAGATTCTGACACGACAGTTTCAGGTGAGATTCACACAGCTTTGAATGATCGATATCATTAATTATACAGGCTCTTATATAATACCGATTACCAATTGACGTACGCCAGTTATCTTTTATAATATGTAGTCTTGAAGTTAATTATAACTCTAATTTTCTTTCTACATTAAAACATTCAGTAGCCGACTAGTTTGATCTAGAATTATAACAAGTTCATATGTATATATGCTACACATGCTGTTTCAGGATCAAGAAGGGGTCCTCAATCCTCAATTAATATAATTAATAGATTATGCTCTGTTATAATTCGGTGATCGATAAATCATCGATATTGTATGTATTATAATATGTACGTTGTACTACGTCGTGGATAACATATACAGTATCTTTCTATGCTGCAGATCTGATGATCCGAGATCAGTTATTTAATAGTTTATATTATGTAAGTAAATACTTTATAAGCTAATATATATCAGCTCTTTGCATATATTACAAAGCAGCTACATAATATATCAATAGGAATAAAATATCATAGCTGATTGCAATAAAATTTACCTTTAGTGCAAATATTATCAGCTATTATATTATATCAATATTGCAACAAAAATTTATTGAATATACTATATAATATTATAAGGTGTTCAACGTCGTTATATGATTATAACTAGTTAAGCTGGCAGCTGCCACACGTTATATGGCCTGTATACCGGCATTATATATATATAATAATATAATGTATATAATATAATGTTAACTAAAACAGTACTCTGTATATAGCTAATAGTTTAATTATATTAATTAGACGACGTACGTTGTACCATATATTATAATAATCTATAAGCAGCTGGGAGTTCTACTATAGACGTACACAATATATATATATATGTAAGATCTAAGCTATTATTATTATACAATTTTTTAGGAAATTCCCAATATCACGACTGTTGATACGTACTTAATTTATAATATATATTTGTCTATAGCGCATGGTTTGTTGTACTGCTTTGAATTTTTGTTATATTGAAACTATTCCACGACGTCGTCACAATTAAATAATTCGCTTGATCAAAGATCTAGCTATAATCGTAGATTATATATATATTATATATATTATTAATTAACTACATATTTCGGAGCAGCTACAGCTAGGGTTAAATTGAGGCCCATAATTATTGATGATTCCTATTATATAAAATCAAACGCGCCATGATCCATTAAAATTATACGTCCTATATAATATGTTACATTAATATTTAAAGATTTGGATATCGACATATATAATATTGTGCAGATTATGGATACGAAAGCTAATAATATTAATTGCTAAAACTTCGATGGCATTCCAACTAATATTCAAGCAGGTGCTACATCCAAGGCGCCGAGGCTGCATTAACATTAATTATAAGCTATTAATTAATATTTCAGGACGAAGTGGCTATATACTCTTGCGTGCCATGGAAACAAATTAAAAGGTGGGAAGACTTAAGCATTTAATTGATTACTTTTTGTGTGGATCTCTGATCATGTATTATTAAAGTGTATAAGCTAGCGTTTAATCATATCGAATGGTTGTAGCTAGCTATATATACATGCAATAGAAGCCATCAAGAAAAACTTTAACTTAATATCAATTTTTTCCTAATATTTACCTGGTTTGATTCTAGCTGGCTAGGTAGAAACTAGTATGATATGGTAGATATAACGCCTGTCTGGTATTAAGCTTTGTAATATCCTGATTTAAGAGGTGTCTTGAAATACTCACTCCGCAAACGTCTAGCTCAGAATACTTAGTGCTGTGAATCTTAGCGGAGTCTTGCGGTTATAAGTACTACTTATATAAGACTCATATACACATATATGATTCTGATTGATATATTGTAATATGTGAACACTTTAAGAAAAGTATATGATGCTACAGCCTACAATTATTAAGAGCCCGTACACTACATATCTAGGTACAATAATTGTGGCTGCATATATTTATAATTATAAATATAATTTTGGCTATATATCACCATTAACGA